>NC_135811.1:61635452-61827949 GCF_964213995.1 Mustelus asterias
AGTCTATCCAGCCTCTCCTTATAACTCAATCCATCAAGTCCCAGTAGCATCCTCGTAAATCTTTGCTGCACTCTTTCTACTTGAATAATATCCTTTCTATAATAGGGTGACCAGAACTGTACACAGTATTCCAAGTCTGGCCTTACCAATGTCTTGTACAAGTTTAACAAGACGTCTCAATTCCTGTATTCAATGTTATGACCAATGAAACCAAGCATGCTGAATGCCTTCTTCACCACTCTGTCCAACTGTGACTCCACTTTCAAGGAGCTATGAACATGTACCCCTAGATCTCTTTGTTATGTAATTCTCCCCAACACCCTACCATTAACTGAGTAAGTCCTGCCCTGGTTCAATCTACCAAAATGCGTCACCTTGCATTTATCTAAATTAAACTCCATCTGCCATTCGTCAGCCCACTGGCCCAATTGATCAAGGTTCTTGTTGCAATCCGAGATAATTTTCTTCACTGTCCACTATGCCACCAATCTTGGTGTCATCTGCAAACTTACTGCATAACCATGCCTCCTATATTCTCATCCAAATCATTAATATAAATGACAAATAACAGTGGACCCAGCACCGATCCCTGAGGCACACCGCTGGTCACAGGCTTCCAGTTTGAAAAACAACCCTCTACAACCACCCTCTGTCTTCTGTTATCCAGCCAATTTTGTATCCATTTAGATACCTCACCCTGGATCCCATGAGATTTGACTTATGCAACAACCTACCATGCGGTACCTTGTCAAAGGCCTTGCTAAAGTCCATGGAGACAACATCAACTGCACTGCCCTCATCTACCTTCTTGGTCACCCCTTCAAAAAACTCAATCAAATTTGTGAGACATGATTTTCCACTCACAAAGCCATGCTGACTGTCCCTAATCAGTCCTTGCTTCTTTAAATGCCTGTAGTTCCTGGCTCTCAAAATACCTTCCAACAACTTAACCGCCACAGATGTGAGGCTCACTGGCCTGTAGTTCCCAGGCTTTTCCCTGCAGCCCTTTTTAAACAAAGGCACAACATTTGCCACCCTCCAATCTTCAGGCACCTCACCCGTGACTATCGATGATTCAAATATCTCTGCTAGGGGACCCACAATTTCCTCCCTAGCCTCCCACAATGCCCTGGGATACACTTCATCAGTTCCTGGGGATTTATCTACCTTGATGCACTTTAAGACTTCCAGCACCTCTTTCTCTGTAATATGTACACTCCTCAAGGCATCACTATTTATTTCCCCAAGTTCCCTAACATCCATGCTTTTCTCAACAGTGAATACTGATGAGAAATATTCATTTAGGATCTCACCCATCTCTTGTGGATCCACACATAGATGACCTTGTTGATCCTTAAGAGGCCCTACTGTCTCCCTTGTTACTCTTTTGCCCTTTATGTATTTCTAGAAGCTCTTTGGATTCTCATTTGCCTTATCTGCCAAAACAATCTTGTGTCCCCTTTTTGCCCTTCTGATTTCTCTCTTAACTCTACTCCTACAGCATCTGTGAAAACATCTATACCCTGGAACATTGAGCAGTCATCTGCAAACTTTGGAATTGTCCACTTCACACCAAGATTTAGATCGCTAATATATATCTGGTAAAGCAAAGGTCCCAATACCGACCCCCTGGGAAACATCAATATTACTGTCCTTATGTCACTCGATCCGGTAGCATTATTATTTACCTTGTCTTTTCCACCACTCCTACGTCTGTTGTTATGACATCTGGCTCTTTATCTGACATTCCCAATTAACACTGAATGCAATTCCATTTCAGAAACACATTTCAAATGGAATTTTAACTCAATCTGATCAAAGGACATTTCTATTTTCCGAGGTAACCGTTATACTTTCTACATTTTTATAAGATATGAAATGTATCTTTAACTGAAAAATAATCGGTTAAGAGCTAACTCAAAAAGTTGAAAAAACACCTTCGAAACCAGAGGACTTTCAGCTTCTTTCAAACTGTCATACAAAACAATGTTTGAAAACTATCTTTCCTTAGCAAACAATTGATCAAATTTGGGAAATTGAAGAAAATGGCCAGATTGAAACAATCCGAAGTCCAAACAGAATGGAAATGAGTGAGCTTGTTTCAACTCAAAATGCTAGAAATACTCAGCAAGTCTGGCAACACCTGTGGAGAGAGAAATAGAGCTAAGGTTTCAGGTCGATAACCTTCCTCCTTTCTGATCCTGCAGTGGGACACTTCACACTGAGAGGGGAGAGTGCTACCGACTAACCCCTTCTGCTGCTTCGACCTAGACAGTAGTATTCTCGGCCTTTTGGCTAAGATCAAGTGTATGGACGGCAGCCCATGGTCGGCCGCACTTGGTTGAGGTCATTAGGTTACGCTGAGGCTTCATATGTTTCATATGAAGCAATTTTTTAAAGCGGCATCTCGGCCTTTTGGCTAAGATGCAAATGAGCTCAAGTCTTGGAGGAGGAACCTCCCCCTTCTCCAATCAGCTTGGCTCATGTAGATCAGGCCCAGGACAGGGTGGTTTGGTCGCTCGCCCTGTCTTGTCAGCCTGGATCTGAAAAGTCTCAACTTGTTGAGACTCTGAATTGGGTTGATTTGATTGAATTGGAAAAGTATTTAAAAAAAGAGTGCGTCTTATTAAACTGCCCTTTGACCGCATTCCATTTTCGCACAGGCTCAGTGACTGGGGGAATCAGGAGTTCATCTCCCGGCTGTGTCTGTTCTGGTTTCTGTTTTAACTGATAATAGTTTTCCGCTCTATTCTAAATCATTAAATTTAAAAATAAAGCCTTACCATCTCTCAGCCTTACCATCTCTCTCTAAATGTTTCACATCCAATGAATAACTTCCAAGTATAATTGTTGTTTTAACGTTGATAGTGATTTCTGCAAAACAAGAATGCACTTGCAGCCAGTGAGGTGACCAGCCAGCAGCTTTGTATTGATTGAGGGTGGAATATTGGCCAGGATTAACTCCTGACGCGTTTCATTTCCCACCATGGGAAATCAGATGGTTTTACACATCAGGCTAAGATGTATAATCACTTCGGTCAATAGCCACTCCAGGGGTAGGTAGGATACAGTTATATGAAATAAAAACAGAGCAATGGATAAGCTCAGCTGGTCTGTGGAGAGATAAACAGAGTTAATGTTTTGACTCCAATATGAAACTCTCCACAGATATTGCCAGATCTACTGAGTATTTCCAACATTTTCTGTTCCTGTTTCTGATTTCCAGCACCGACAGTATTTTCTTTTGATTATAATTATATGTAAAAATGGTTAACAATAAAGCAGAAACTAACAAACACATCCTTCATTTGCTCAAGTTATGACTTGTAGAGTATCCTACGTTAGGAATTGCAATTCCCCTTCAAAAAATACACTTCCCTAGAACTGTGAACCATGTGATATTTTTAACAGGATTGTTGTATAATACAGATATTCATCGTGAACAGGCATCTTAATCACAGTCCTCCTGTTTTCAGACGAGGAACCTGCAGTCATACCCTTTTCACATCCCAAATCTTACAGAAAGGTTTGAATCTCCTGCCCCAGATCCTAACTTGCACCAAGTCCTATGCACTCTGGTTCACTATGGTTGCTGTTCCACTGAAACCTCCATTTTCAAACTGTCAAGCTTCTCCATGGCTTCATCCCTTTCTCTCTCTGTAACCTACTCCAGCTCCCATCTTTCACATCTCTGCATTCCTCTACAGCTAGCCCGTGTACAACCCCAATTCAGCTGCCAAAATCCTAAACTATGGTATTCCCCCTCCCCTCCTCCCCCACCTCTCAGGTAGCCCCCCTCACATACACACACACACCTCTTTGCCTGTTCCCCACCCACACACCTCAACACACACACACTTCTTCGCAGCCCCCTCTCCCGCGCATTGCCTCTTGAAGCAACCTCTGGTAACCTGAGCTAAAAGCTGTTGTTTTCGGCTCTGTCTCAATATTGGGTCTGATTACAGGATCTCTCTGAAGCGCTTTGGTTACAAAGTGAATGGCGCTACTTTACCGCGAGTTGTGTAATTTTAGTGGGAGTATTTGTATTGAAGCAGTTCCCAGACAGACAGAGTCGCT
Source organism: Mustelus asterias (assembly GCF_964213995.1). Taxonomy (NCBI): domain Eukaryota; kingdom Metazoa; phylum Chordata; class Chondrichthyes; order Carcharhiniformes; family Triakidae; genus Mustelus; species Mustelus asterias. The sequence continues at coordinate 61,639,530 of NC_135811.1, forward strand.
GCTGTGGGAGAGTCTCCCTCAGGAACAATTCCAGTTGAATTTCCACCTCTCAACTGGAGCTGTCCTTGCAGCAAAAAACATTCCATCATTTCATCTAACTCCAAGAAAGGTGAAGTTAATTTAACTCCTTGTTGGACCCACGGATCTAAGGAACCAGTCAGAGGCGACTCCAAATACTCAACTTTGTTTTAAAACCTTAAGAAGATCATTCTTCCAATGAATTGCTGGAGTTTTCTCTCCCTCGGCAGCTGAAAGCCACACCGATCCTGATGGGCCGAATGTCTAAGATTCGGTTCTTGTCAAAGAAGTTGTTTGTGTCAAACATTTGTTTAAATACATTTACCAGTTTATTAGGTTCAATCAGAAAAAAGCCGCTGGTTAAAGTTAGATTCCCTCAAAGATAATGATCCAAAATACACTGAATGATTTTACAATGAACGGATATTGGATAGAAATGTGAAGGTCAGGATTGTACACTTCCATTCTGTATCCATTGGAGAATTTCACATAATGAGCAAAGCGATGATGGTGAGAGTTCGGCTGATAAATAAATAGTCACATTTCACTAAGTGGAATTTCAATAGTAGCTGATTCTAACTGAATCAACGCAGGTAACCTCACAATGCGCTTAGGATCTGGAATAATCTAAAAGCGGGTGCAGTTTATGTTAGGATATAATCAAAAATTGGAGGGTGGTATGTAATTTCTGTTAAAATGCAATTGTTGTAAGAGTGATGCATCATTTTACTGAGCACATTCCTATAGTTGTAAAAGTAACTGAAGAGGGTCTAACAGTGAAGCGGGGCAGTGATAAATAAATTCTTTATCTGAGAGTCTGAAGCATTTTCCTTCTGTCTGTACACTCCCGTGTATTTATCGGGATATTCTCCAGTTGCCAGTCACATGTTGTTCCTGCAGTTCAACCGCAGGGATGTTTTGGACAGCTCTGTATTCATGGTGGACAATGGGAAGTGTTCACTGTCTTGCTGCCTGCCCCACTGACAGTGCACCATGATGGCACGCAGCTCTTTCTTGAAGTTATTGTTCAGGAAGCCGTAGATGATGGGGTTGATGCAAGTGGAAGTCATTCCTGTCAGATGGCAGAGGGAAAAGATGAGGTTGTGGTGGCAGTGCATCACTGCTTCCAGATTCCAGTCTGCAATTGCGTTAAATACATGCAGCGGTAACCAACAGACAGCAAACCCCAGCACCAGGAACCCCAGCATCAGGGTTATCCTCCTGCTGTTTGTCAGTTTGCGGTTATCTTCACAGGCTCTGTCCGAGAGCTCCCTCCTCATCCTCAGCCTCCTGTATATCCTGCAGTAACATACTGCTATAAAGGCCAGGGGTGCACAGTACTGGAAAGCCAGGAGCCATGTGGTGTAGACCAGTTTCTCCTGCCTGGATGGCCAGAACTCTGTGCAAATGGCTTCGTTAAACAGCGGCGCAATGGGGACAGGAAAGTCTCGGAAAGGTTCGTCTGTTAAAACATAAAAGATCAGAAAGGGCAAGGAAATGGAACAGGCCAGAGTCCAGATGAGCAGCACTGTCAGATAGGCTTGCGGTACACTCGGTTTCCAACCAGTGGGGTTTATAATGAGCTGATGTCTTTCTAAAGCAATCATCACCAGGGATAAAATAGACACAGTCACTGACATACACTGGATAAAGGGGACCATCTTACACAAGACTTCACCAAAAACCCAATAGTCCATCAGAGTGTAAACTATTGTAAAAGGGAGACAGAATAGACAGATGATTATGTCGGAGAAGGACAGGTTAGCGATGAGGATGTTGGTCACATTCCGCTTCTCCTGCCTGCTTATCACACAAATTAAACTAATGTTTCCCAGTAACCCAACCGCCAGCACGGTACAGTAAGAAGTCACCAGGAAGATAGTGAGGGTCGCTGAGTTGGGACAGGGATTTCCAAAGTCAGGAATGATCCAGCCTGAAGTATTGAAGGGGATGGAGTGGTTTGGAGATTGCAGAATGGGATGATATTCCATGACAGGGAGACTTGTCCACAGATATCTCACTGGCAGCTTGGGAGGCTGGAGAACCTGTCTATCATTCTGAAACTGCCACAAAGTGATGAGAAGCTGGCCTGTAGACAGCAGGGCCGGTAAAACAAATCTGTGGGAGGCAAAATCAACATGGATGCCAGTTAATTTGCAGTTCAGATGTATTCCGTGAGAGACCCTTAACCTCCATCCATACTCTGACACTACTCCCGAATCATTGCATACAGTGCATTCCAAGGCAGTGGTAAACCGAATTGTTTAAAAAAAACCTTTGTTAGAACATGGTTACTTGTTTACCACTTATCTTAATTGCTCCAGGTAATAACAAAACTACGGTGCTAGTCACTAACCTGATAACACAGCAGCATCCGATTGTAGATAAGATCCCACCTTTCGTAAGTGTCTCCTAGCCACACACACAAAATCACAATCACACACATACAGAAAATCACACACGCATACACACACAAAATCACACATACAATCACATACACAGAAAATCACACACAGAATCTCACAAAATCACGCACACAAATACACACATAATCACACACTCTCACATACACACTCAAGCCTTCGTCACCTTACCTGGTCCAGTTTAGGATTGGGAAGTCACAATATTCCACTCCTGTTGACAGAAGCTACTCTGTGTAGAGGACGTGTTGTCTTAGAAAGGACTGTCTCTGCATGAGGCGCTGTTTAAATAGTCTTCAATCAATAGGCTCGCTTTGATGTGTGGGAAGAACCCCAACGCGATCAGTCGCTAAACACCACCGCCCTCTCCTGGGGTAGGAAGTTAGAAAATGATTTCAACCTGATTGGAGAATCGGTCATTCCGCAAACAGAATCCTCCCCACAAGTTACTAGCTCCATTCTGCTGAATTGAATCGTTTGCGGGTTCTTCATTCTTTCCAAATGCCGACAAAAAACTTCTGTAACTGAGTATAAACTGTTTGGTATCTTCACCCAGTCGATTTTCCCCTTTGGGGAATGGAGGTGGAATGTGTTGGAACCGTGTGAGGAAACGCTTCTTCTTTCTGGAGTGGGACTTACACCTGGAGTCTGCTTCACAGGCAGTGATGTTCCAGGCTGAATCAAAGTGCAAGTGTGCATTTTGCAGACTCTGTGGAAACCTATTGAGACGAATTGGTCTATTTGATTTCTTAAATATGAAGGTTTCTTCTGCCTACGACCTGGAATATTGTGTGCAGATTTTCTCCCTACCTAAGAAAGGATGTACTTGCCCTAGAAGGAGTGCAGTGGAAGTTCACTAGGCTGATACCAGGGTTGGTGATGGGTAGTCCTGTCAGTTTACGCCGACGACGTGCTCCTCATGCTCACGGACCCGGCTGACCTGCGGAGGATGCGAGAATGCCAGGCGGTGTACTCCGCCGCGTCCTCTGCCAGGATCAACTGGGCCAAGTGCTCTGGACTTCTTGTCGGTCCTTGGGAGACGGACCCCCTTCCGGAGGAGCTCAGGCCTTTCACCTGGAGCAGGACCAACCTCCTCTACTTAGGGGCCCATCTCTGCCCAGCCGAGGAATCCTGGCCGGCGAACTGGCGGGAGCTGGAGGCCAAAGTCTCCGCCCGCCTGAATCGCTGGACAGGACTGCTCCGAGTGCTGTCCTATGGGGCACAAGTTCTCGTCATAAACCAGCTGGTCGCCTCCATGCTGTGGTACCGGCTGGTCCCTTTGACCCCCTCCCCCTGGCTTTGTCGCCAATATCCAGAGAACCCTCCTGCGGTTCTTTTGGGACAATCAACTGCACTGGGTCCATGCTGCAGTTCTGCATCTCCCGCTTGGGGAGGGCGGACGAGATCTGGTGTGCCTCCGCACTCAGATAGCGACCTTCCACCTCCGGGCCCTGCAGAGGTACCTTAATGTTGAGCCTCCTCCACGATGGTGTGCCATGGCGACGTATTTCTTCCGCCAGTGGCATGGCCTGAATTATGACATGCAGCTCCTGCATATCAATCTGGGGTGCATTTCGACCTCCCTGCAGGAGTTGCCCATCTTTTACCAGGACCTCCTCACTGTCTAGAACGCAGTCACCTCGCGACGCAGCTCTCCCCCGTCAGAAGCATCTCTCGTGCGAGAGCCGCTGCTCAGGAATCTGCTCCTCCAGCCGTATGACGTCAGGTGGCTGGCGGAGAGGGGGACTGTGGATGCCGGGGTGACCAGGATCGGGGACATGCTGGATGGCGGAGGAGCGGGCTGGATGAGTCCCCGCGTGCTGGCTGAGCGTGCGGGGGTGTCCGTCCGGCGCGCGGCCAAAGCCATCCAAGACCTTAGGACAGTCGTGCTCGGCCCCGAAAGTGCACGAGATCTCGAGGCAGCGCATGCGTGCAGTGGGATCCTGCCCGAGCATTCCCCTGCTCGGACGGAATTCCACATTGGCCCAAAGCCTCAACCTCCTCCTCGGGTCAGGTGCCGCACAGCATGAGCTGCCTCGCGGAAATGTCCTCCGTGCCTTTCTCTACCGCGCGGAGGCGTTTCTTGTACGGGCTGCTGCTGCACACCTTCCACTACTGCGTCCTCGCCTGTCGCCCGGATACTCCTTGGGGGGCCTTGTTGCCGTCGGGCGGCGGAGGTCCCCAGTGGAGGTCCCTCTACGGATGGATCTCCCCCAATTACATCGGGGACCTGGGGTGGAGGGTGATGCATGCAGCAGTTCCGCACAATCGTAGGATTCACTGGTTCATGGGCTCCGAAGATTGCCCCTTCTGTGGCCTTGTGGAGTCTGTGGACCATGTCTATGTTTTGTGTCTTAGGTTCACTCCCTTTTTGTTTTCCTCAAAAACCTTTTATTGATGTTCTGTTTGCACTTCAGTCCCACGCTCCTGATCTAGACACCTGGTGCGGAGAGGGACGGGTTGGGATGGCGACCTCCTCGTGAACCTGCTCCTGGGCCTGGCGAAACGTGCCATTTACAGGTCCAGGCAACAGGCGATCGAGGGAGCCGTCCATCCTGACTGTCTGCCCCTCTACCGCGGCTATGTTCGCAGCCAGGTGTCCCTGGAGAGGGAGCATGCAGTGTCCATGGGTACGGTTGATGCCTTCCACGCCCGTTGGGCACCGCAGGGGTTGGGGTGCGTTATCGACCCTAATAATCACATTATGATTTGATGTTTTTAAGTTTCCTTTGTATTTTGATTTCTGTTCGGGCTGTTCCCCCTCCTTTTGGGGAGCTGCCCCTTTTACTTTGTCCTGATTTAATTTGAGTTTGTTTATTTGGTTTGACCTTAAAAGAGGCCAGGGTTGGTGAGACTGTCCTTTGAAGAGAGTTGGTTCGACTGGGCCGGTATTCATTAGAGTTTGGAAGGATGAGAAGGGATCTGATTGAAATGTATAAAGTTCTAACAGACCAGATGCAGGGAAGATGTTTTCCCTGGTTGGAGAATCTAGTAAGAACTCTCACAACACCAGGTTTCAGAGTCTCAGACTCCTTCATCAGGTGAGTGAGCCTGAAACTTCGAAAGCTAGCGCCAAATAAACCTGTTGGACTTTAACCTGGTGTTGTGAGACTTCTTACTGTGCTTCCCCAGTCCAACGCTGGCATCTCCACATCATGGAGAATCTAGAACCAGGGGACACAGGCTCAGGATACAGGGTAGACCATTTGGGACTGAGATGAGGAAATATTTCTTCACTTTTGTGTGATTTTTTGGTGAACCTGTGGAATCCTCTACCACAGAAGGCCGTGGAGGCAAAATCACTGAATATATTCGAAATATATATATATTTGTTTTAGATTTTAATGGCATTAAGGGATGGGGAGAAAATAGGAATATAGCATTCAGATTGAGGATCAGGAGCAGGCTCAAAGGGCCGAATGGCCTACTCCTGGTTTCTATATTGTGAAAAACTGTAAACTTGCTTTTAAAGTTGTTGTTAAAGGCTTTTATCCAACGGTGAATTATTGATGGATGATTAGTCAACTCAGCCTCTAGGTATTTATTAACCAAGAACAGTATATTGTAGATGCAGGAAATCTGCAATAAAAATAGAAAATGTTGGAAATGGTCAGGCAACAAGAAGTGTCGTGGGTTTCCTCTGGGTGCTCCAGTTTCCTCCCACCGTCCAAAGATGTGCAGGTTCGGTGGATTGGCCACCTTAGTGTCAGGATTAGTGGGGTAAATACATAGGGTTGCAGGGTTAGGAATCTTATTTGCCAGTACATAATAATGAAATTGTTCTACATAAGATGTCCCGTTCTCGGGTTCTTCCCCGAATGAGTCAATAGTAATAAACTTTCCCACCAATTTGTTCTGGGTTACTGTGATCTGCACAGTAACTGTTTCCAGGAGCTTCCCTTGATAACAAATGGTCTGGTTTTATTTTTCAGTGAGCCAATGTAACAAGCTCGAGATGCGATGCAAGGAAGGTCTATTTGTCATCATCTCCATGTCTTAAACTATGCACATGGCAAGCTCCGCATCCAGACCTCCTCACATTAACTCAATTTTACTTTCTGGTAGGGGATTTTCTTTCTGTTCCACTACCATACCGGTCTGATGCAAAGTGTGATGTTTTCTTTTCCTTGTTGCCAATTTTCTTTTTATCCTGTTGTATATATATTGCACTTGAGGATAAAATAAAGTGGAGGTACAGCACGTGCTCGTTGCATTCAACAAGGTAGGATTAGAGAAGTTGTACAAAGGCTTAGTCTAGACTAAAAACCCATTAAGCAGCCAATGATGTCATAAACTAAACATATGACCAGACTTAGTGCCAGCACAACAATTTTTTAAAATTCATTCATGGGATGTGGGCATTGCTGTGGATCTGGAATCACACGTAAGCCAAACCAGTTAAGGATGGCAGATTACCTTCCCCAAAGGAAATTATTGAACCACATGGGTTTTTACAACAATCGACAACAGTTTCATGGTCATTAGAGTTTTAATTCCAGATTTTTATTAAATTCAAATTTCACCATCTACCATGGAATATTTGAACCCGGGTCCCCAGAGCATTACCCTAGTTCTCTGTATTACTAGTTCAGCGACAATACCACTACCTCCGCCGGTCATATCTATCTAAATATACAACTGTAGATTAGTAAGTGCAGATGTACAAATGGAGTTAGTTACTGTAAGCTTACAAGTGCAGCAAGAATTAGAAAGGCTAATGAAATGTTAGCCTTTTTTGCAAGAGCATTTGAATATGGGAGTGAAGATGGCTTGGTTAGACTGAACCTGGAATACTGTGTGCAGTTTTTATCACTTTACCTTGGGGAGGATAATATTGCCATAAACAGGTCCTTTGAGTTGAGGATTGGAGGTGATCTCATTGAAACCTACGAACTACTTAAAGGAATAGACAGGGTAGATAGATGCAAGTAAAATGTTTCCTTTACATGGAGAGTCTAGAACCATGGGGCACAATTTCAAAATAAGGATGAAGCAACTTAAAACTAATGAAGAGAATTTTTAAATAAAGGAGGCTGGTAGATCTTTGGAATTCTCTATCTCAGGGCTGTGGAAGCTCAGTCATTGAATGTGTTTAAAGTAGAGATTGACAGATTTCTAAATACCAATGAAATAAAGGCATATTAAGTATGGGTAAAGGCATTGAAGTGGATGATCAGCCATGATTGTATTGAATGGTGGAGCAGGCTCAATGGGCTGAATGATTTGATTTATTGTCACATGTATTAGCATACAGTGAAAAACATTGTTTCTTGCGTGCTATACAGACAAAGCACACCGTACATAGAGAAGGAAACGAGAGAATGCAGAATGTAGTGTTAGGCATAGCTAGGGTGTAGAGAAAGATCAACTTAATGCAAGGTAAGTCCATTCAAAGGTCTGACAGCAGCAGGGAAGAAGCTGTTTTTGAGTCGATTGGTACGTGACCTCAAATTTTTGTATCTTTTTCCCCACAGGAAGTGGAAGAGAGAATGTCCGAGGTGCATGAGGTCCTTAATTATGCTGGCTGCTTTGCCGAGGCAGCGGGAAGTGTAGACAGTCAATGGATGGGAAGCTGGTTTGCGTGATGGATTGGGCTACATTCACCTTTTGTAGATCCTTGCGGTCTTGGGCAGAGCAGGAGCCATACAAAGCTGTGATACAACCAGAAAGAATGCTTTCTATGGTGCATCTGTAAAAGTTGGAGAGAGTCGTAGCTGACAGACCAAATTTCCTTGGTCTTGTGAGAAAGTAGAGTTGGTGAACTTTAACTATAGTGTCAGGTTGTTGGTGATCTGGACACCTAAAAACTTGAAGCTCTCGACCCTTTCTACTTCGTCCCCGTTGATGTAGACAGGGGCATGTTCTCCTTTATGCTTCCTGAAGTCGATGATAATCTCCTTAGTTTTGCTGACATTGAGGGATTGTTGCCGCATCAGTTCACCAGATTCTCCATCTCATTCCTGTACTGTCTCATCATTGTTTGAGATCCGACCCACTATGGTGGTGTTGTCAGCAAACCTGAAAATTGAATTGGAGGGGAATTTGGCTGCAGTCAAACGTGTATAAAGGAGTATAGTTGGGGACTGAGAACACAGACCTGGTGTTGAGCATGATCGTGGAGGACGTGTTGTTGCCTATCCTTACTGAGTTAGGAAGTTCAGGATCCAGTTGCAGAGAGAGGTGCCTACACCTTTATTCCTATAAGGGGATCAAGGATGGATTTCGGGGGAGAATGGGAGAGGAAAGAGGTGGGAGATAGTAAATCAGATAACATGTGTGAAAAGTTTTTTCTCTCTATTAGATCATCAAAGACCAGTTGATCAGATTTAGAAAGATTAAGATACACAAGGGAACTGGGCTAGCAAAAGACTGCTGTCATGTGATTGCTGTCAATAATAAAGGAAAAGATCACTCAGCAGATATTCTATTAAATGCCAATGAGAAGAGTGATACATTACAAGTACGCTAGTCCAAGTATTATGTAAACATAACTGACGTTCAATGAACTCTTTGTAGGTCACCAGGAAGGCATGCCTTCGGACTAAGTTTCTTCAACGCAAACAACTCAACTTTACAGGAGATGGGCATTGTAGGTGCAAAGGTAACTTGTTCCCTCTTTAAAAATATTTATATTTTTGATATACTAAATGTCACAGGATGCCAACCAATAGTGCAAAATAATTTTAGAATACCGATTGCTTCTGAACAGCACCTTAAATTTTGCTAGCACATTCCTAGATCAAATAGTAATACTGAATGGCCTCAGGTTGGTGTTTAGATAAAGCAATGAGACAGTCTACCCTTGAAGGGATAAGCCACCTTCTCAACAAACTAACACGTTATACCTTAATGTATAATAAATATTGTATCATCCAATTTATCCGTAATGCCTCTGGCATTTAGCTCTAAAGCCTCCAACCCAACTACAGGCTGCACATTCCTTGTAGCCCAAGTACAAATCCAATATGCTATGCTCGCTCAAACCCTGGCTGTTTCTCTTACATATGTATAGTTCACTGGTTTGCACATAACCTGGCTCTACCTAACTGCAGTTCTCATCCCCAAGCTGCAAATACTGACTGCTATCCTGGATATTGGGCCAGTTGGGTTCAGGTGCTAGTATTCACATCAAATCTGAAGATAATAGACCAGAGTCCTAATTTAGAACCAACACAGTCCAGATTGACATTTTAGCGCAGTTCTGCATCAACAAGCTGGTCTTTCAACTGTGATGTTAAACTGAGTTTGGACGAAGAACTCATGATTCTAATCCTGAAGCAGCATGACTTTCTCCCAGTGTCCTTTCTAGCTTCGTGAACAATCACTACCAACACAGATTTATTGATCATTCATCTCATTTATTGGGAGGCAGTGGTGTAATGGTTATGTCACCAGAGCCCCAGGCTGTGGAGACAGGCTCAAATCTCACCACTAGCTGAATTTTAAATTCAATCAACACCTCTGGAATTGAAAGCTAGTCTCAGTTATGGTGGCCATAAAATCATCTGTTGATGTAAAAACGCATCTAGTTCACGAATGTCCTTTAGAGAAGGAAATCTGCCATCCTTACCCTGTCTGGCCTACATGCAACTCCAGATCCACAGCAACTTGATTGGCTTTTAACTGCTTTCTGAAATGGGCAAGCAAACCACTCAGTTCAAGAGCAATTAGGGGATAGGGAACAAATGCCGGTCTTTCCAACTACATCCACATCCCATGAAGGAATTTTAAAAATCTATTGTTATTTTGCTGTGTACATATTGAGCATTGCATACCTGTACATAATAGTTGCAGTGGAAAGCTTTGCAATGTCCCCACAAGCACTATATAAATGGAACAATTATAAAGATAAAGCAACAGACTTTGGAACATGTATGACAACCACACAGGACAGAAGGGAGGTAGTTTGAAAGAAGTCTACAGAAGGAAGAGTGCTCAATCGATAAAACAGTTCAATATTTGTGGGGAACAGGAAGAGAGGGATTAAGAATGGAAGCAAAGCAGAAAAACAAATGTGAGAAGTCAGTCACAAGACTTCAATTTCTGCCAAAACATTTAAACATGGAGAAGACCCATGACTGATGCACATTAATGTTCAAGGGTTAACAGAACAGCCTCCAAACTCAGCACAAGGATCACACTAGTGTAATGTATCGGCAATGTGGAAAACAAAACAAGGGCAGCATGGTCAATTTGAAAATTTTATTTCTAATAAAAACAACTTTTATTTTTTACAGTTTATACATCAGCATTCGACACGTCAGGGACAGAGGTGAGGGGAAGGTCCATGTCCCTGGACTTGACGATGCTGAAGCATCCTGGTCCTCCAGCATTTTACAAGCAGGAATCAGTCTCCTATTTGTAGTGCTAGGCATGTGTTGACAGAAAGTCTCAACTAAACAGTAACTAAAGCTGCAGTATTCAGATCCAACAAACTTTATCCTGATATTTGCTTGAAGCCCTGATTTAATCCCTGTGCAATTATCCAAACCCAGATGGCTTTAAAGAAAAAGCAGCATTAATCTTGCTGAAAGAAAGTGAACTCTCAAGGCTTGCATTTCTTAGCTTGCGACAGGTTTAATACATCATAATTATCACTATCCCTTCATTCTACTTATTTCACATGAACTGCTGCCACCAATGGCACTAGAGAAGAAAATCCACTTTGAAACTGTTCCCGGGGACCAGATTTTCATGATCCTAAGAGAAGTTATTGGAAGGAGCTCCAAGTGCCAACCCTCATCCCATGGCCCTAGGTTCAACAGAAGTGGCGACACATTGCAATCGGAAATCAAGGTGCAGAGAGCAGTGCTGAGAGATTTCCACTTCAACTGTACTCCTGCATTCTAACAAAACACAAATAGTGCCTGGGTGAGCAACAGGCTCTATCCTGTGGAAATGAGGAAGTTAATGACAACCCTTAACCTCACATGCTAACGATTGACCCATTTTATTGGGGGGGGAGGCGAGAGTGGGAGAAGCCGTGTCCAGTGTTACCAGTCTGGTGCCAATTTAAAAATGGTGAAGGAAGACCATGAGAATTTAAAACACGCAGTGGGTCACTGCCAGACTTCTCAGATATGCTCCTCCTGCAGGATGTGGGAGCTCAGGGAGAATTCCGTTGTCCCTGATGACCACACTTGTGGGAAGTGCACCCTGCTGCAGTTCCTGGGAGACCAAGTTAGACAGCTGGAACCAGATGCACTCAGAATCATCAGGGATACCATACTGTTGGGGGTATGGGATGACCATTCAGGTGAAAGCAGCACTCACCAGATCTGTGGCACTATGACTGGCTCTGGGGCACAGCAGGAAAGAGTAAAGGTAAACAGGACCCAGTGAAAGGAGACCCGATTGTTAGGGGGACAGACAGAAGATTCTGTGGCCGCAAATGGGAATCCAGAATGGTGTTGCCTCCCGGGTGCCAGGGTCAAGGATATCTCGGAGTGGCTGCAGAACATTCGAGGGGGAGGATGAGCAGCCAGAAGTCAGTGTGCACGTTGGCACAAATGACGTAAATAGAAATAGGGGTGAGGTCCCGACGAGTAATTATGGAGAGCCAGAAAAAAGGTTAAGAAAAAAGGACCTCGAGGGTGCTAGCTCGTGAGGGTAAGGACTAGGAGAGTATGGCAGATGAATGCGTGGCTAAGGAATTGGTGCAGGGATTCAGATTCTTAGATATTTGGGATCTCTTCTGGTGCAGAGGTGACCTGTTTAAGAGGGATGCGTTGCATCTGAACAGGAGGGGGAACCAATATCCAACGATTTGGATGAGAATGTACAAGGCATGATCAGTAGGTTTGAGGATGACACTAAAATAGGTGGTATTGTAGACAGTGAGGAAGGTGATCAAAAATTGTAGCAGGATCTTGATCAGGGAAGCAGATTGAGAAATGCAAATGGAGTTCAATACAGATAAGTGTGAGATGTTGCATTTTGGAAAGTCAAATCAAGATAGGACCTTAGGGAGTATCGTGTTACAGAGGGACCTTGGAGTTCAGGTGCATGGTTCTCTAAAGGTGGAGTCACAAAGAGATAGGGCAGTGAAGGCAGCTTTTGGCATCCTTGCCTTTAGTCAGGGCATTGAGTATACAAGTTGAGAAGTTATGTTGCAGTTGCACAGGACATTGGAGAGGCTGCACCTGGAGTAGTGTGTTCAGTTTTGGTTGCCTTGCTATAGGAAAAATGTTATTAACAGGAGAGAGTACAGAAGATATTTACAAGGATGCTGCCAGGACTCAAGGGACTGAATTACAGGGAGAGATTGGACAGGCTAGGGCTTTTCTTTGGAGTGTAGGAGACTGAAGGTTGTTCTTATAGAGATGTATAAGATCTTGAGAGACATGGATAGGGTGAATGCACTCCAGGGAATCGAGAACTAGAGGAATGAGCTGCTGGAGGAAGTGGTTGAGGCAGGGACATTGACAACATTTAAAAAGGCATACATGGATAGGAAAGGTTTACAGGGATATGGGTCAAATGGGATTAGTTTAGATGGGCATTTTAGTCAGCATGGACCAGTTTGGGCCAAAGGGCCTGTCTCCGTGCCGTAGATTCTATGATTGGCATTAATTAGTAAGGCACATTTGCATCCTGTCAAACTGCACACTGTCAACTTCCTATTTCTCTTGAACAGGGCCTCTGTGCCGAGACCATAAAATGTGCAAATATCAGAGGATAAGAGCGCAACAAACATGTAAACTAGAATTATATGGAACGAAGAAGCCAAACAAAAAAAAAATGCTATCTGTATTTGTCCATTCCACCTGTCCAGTGGTTAAAGATTTGAAATTAAGCTCAATTATTCAGATTCAGGCAGCAATAAGTCTCAAACTGAAAAAAAAATCTACATTTGTCATCTATTGTGCAAAATAAAACTTTTTTTAAAAAGTCCCACTCTTAAAAACCTTTTAACAGCAGGTTGGCTTGTTAGATCAATAACCTTAAGAGTGCAGACTGATCCTAAATCTGCACTCCAGGAGTGACTTTCACTCAAAACTATGACTCTTCCCTACAGGGGAGAGCAGGACAGGGAATGGCAGCTAAGACCCGAACAAAAAGATGTCTCCAGCCATCTCTCAGCCCTCACAGTTGGATTCCTGCATCTGTGTCATCATTATCAAGTATGCTGAAAATTTTGTCTGTCTGGTTTTTCATTCCTGAGGTACTCTTCTTCATTTGTTCTGTAAGAAACAAACCAAATACAGATTACAAACTGGCAATGGTTTCTACAAACTGATGACATGTCTCAAAAACAATTCTGTCTAAACTACCTTTCAGCAGCTCTCCAGTGCATGTGCAAATCAATCCTTGCTGAGAGGAACATGGGAGTGTTCATCTTTTTTTCCCCAGCACAATGGGGAGGGAGTGGTTATCCTAACCACAAGTAGAACCATAGAATTCCTATAGTGCAGGGGCCATTCAGCCCATCGAGTCTGCACCAACTCTGAAAGAACATTTTACCCAAGCACACCTCATCCCTAAAACCCTGTGCATTTAGCATGGCCAATCTACCTAACCTACACATTTTAGGACTATGGGAGGAAACCAGAGCACCCAGAGGAAACCCACGCAGACACGGGGAGAACATGTAAACTCCACACAGACAGACACCGTAGGCAGGAATTGAACCCAGCTCCCTGGTGCTGTGAGGCAGCAGTGTTAGCCACTGTGTCACCATGAGTACTGTCCTTCTCTCCAACTCCAATGCCTTTGAACAGCTCTTCCAGTAAACCTTTTCCACAATCCATTCTGAATCCCCTCAATCAGGTTTATAACTCAGCTCTACCACAATACTGGAACAGCCCTCGAAGTCACAAGTAACAGCTTATGTGGCTCTGACTACAATAAACTATCCCTCCTCAGCCTTTACAACCCTCTTGAAGCACCTGGAGATGTTTTACTGTATTAAAAAAGGTGCCATACAAGTTTTTTATTCGAAGCCTTTCACAGCGGTCTGTTCCAACCTCCTCCATATAAGAGCTAATAACTCCAGCTCACTAGCACCTCCCTTGGGGCTTCCACTGTTTCTAATTTCTCCAACTAAATATTGAGAAAACTGAAACCAATATCTTTGGTCCCACCAAGCTTCAAAGTCCTAACCACTGACTCCACCCTTCTCCATGGAATATGTCCACTTACAACCTTTTGTATTTGACCCCAAGATGAGCTTCTGACTGCATACCCACACCATGACTAAAACTGCCTAACCCCAACCCTGGGCAAGATTCTCTGATCTCTTCCATTCCTGCCCCACTGCCAGTGAGAATGGAAAATTTGACATTCATCCAAAACTCCGGTCAATGCAATGGTACCAGAGAATCCCAGCCATGGATGAGGTCAGAGGGTTTTGGTGGCCGCCTCGGCTGATCTGCTGAAATCTTCAATGCTTTAGTTACCTCTAGACCCCACTATCCCAATGCTCTCCTAGGCAGACTCTCATTTTGCACCTTACATAAAACTTGTGCTTATCCAAAATCTCTACTGCCTGTACCACAATTTGCACCATATCCTGTTCACACTCTCTGACCGAAACTGACTGAGTCTGGCACGTTTCAATTTTACATTTTTAATCTTGATTATCAAATCCCTCTATCATCTCTCTATCATCCCTTTCCTAACCACCTCCCAATCCTACAAATCTTTGAGGTCTCTGCGCTCCTCCGATTCAGGCATCTTTCCTATTCCCGATTTTAGTCAATCCACTTGCAGCAGTGCTTTCAGCTGCCTGGGTCATAATGTTCTGGATGTGAATCTTTGGAATTTTCAACTCCAGAGGCCAACAGCTACTCAGTCACTGAGTTTGTTCAAGGTTAAAACCGAGACAAGGAGGATTGGGTAGCAGTGAGCAGAGGTCTAAAGTCAGCCATCATACCACTGAACGCTGGAGCAAGGGAGAGAGGTCATACAGCTGACTCCTGCTCCTATTCATCTTTATTTAAATCTTTCTGCCTATCATCCTTTAAGATGCTCTTTTACATCTAACACTTGGGCTAAATTTTTGGTCATCTGTACTGATAGCTCCTGTGTCTTGGTACCAAACCTTGAAAGACATTTGTCAAGCACCAGGGGTTTTTCTCCAAAACTGCAATGTTGAATGTTATATTCCAGATCAGTATCTGTAGAAGCAGAAACTAATTTTCAGACTAACGGTGCTCAATAGAAACATGGGCAAGTGTTTTGAACTTACTGCTGAGGTCACTGCGATCCAATAGGGTCTGAAGGTCAGTATCACTTATCACTTTCTCAGTGGAGCCCTTCACCACTCTGTTGGAAAGATTAACAGAACATTTCAAACAAATGATGTTTGACAATTAGCTGATCGCCTGCACTCAGTCAACAAATTAATTAGGATCAATGAGTCAATTAATCACTACAATAATTAACACAGATTCCATCAGATGAGTCTGGGGCAACCATTTCTTCTTCCAGTTAGTAAGATCTTTACCCTCTGTCTTGTACAAAATCAGTGTGTTCAAACTGCAAATATTGATGAATTATACAAGGGAATAAATATCCAGTCCAAACTCATCCAGTATAGACAACACTAGAACCCAGCTAAAAGCTGAGAAATGTTTAGTGTCAATAGAGAAGGAAGCACCACTCCATACCCTGGCACAGTGCCTCACTCCAACACAAGACTGGAGTAGGCACCTGCTCATGCATTGGGCCTCAATAAGCAATTTGGTTAGTGTGAATCCGATGAGAAAAACCCTTGGGCTTCCACAACCTTTAAGGTCCTGTCCAAGATTAAGTTAGGGCAGAAAGTAGACTGTAACGATTCTGGAATTAATACAAAAGCCAAATACTGTGGATGCTGAAAATCTGAATTAGAAACAGAAAATGACAGACACACTCAGCAGCTCAGGCAATATCCATGGAGACAGAAACAGAATTAATGTTTCATGTCTGTGATTACAGACTGTCAGTCCTGTTTTTCTCTCCAGTTGCTGCCAGACCTGCTTAACATTACCAGGCTTCTGGAATCAAGATAGTATGAATATAGGGAAGCAGATGAGTGCATGGGCTAATATAATACAGCATCAGAAGAGGAAAGTTCAGAGGAACAATTCTAAACACAGCATAGAACTTTGAGACAATATAGAAAGCTAGACTCCAAATTGTAAAGAAATGCACAAAAAGGTGAAACAGTTTCTATTTCTCATCTACTTTACCTTTCATGATCCCGGGACTTCAGCAACTCCATCAGCTCTGTAGAATCTAGACAGCTCTTAGACTGATTCAAGCCTGACTTGCCCCCTTTGAACTTATCTGAACAGGAATTGAGAAAGAGACACTTGACCATTCTGAATGAGGCACATTAAGAGTACATGGTTTTAAGGGTTTAACAGTGCAGTAATTCTGCTCCAACTGGTACTCTGAACCCAGAGTAAAGTTTTTTTCCTATTTCTCATGATGGTGCTGCAGGGGAAATCTGAAATCTTAGCATTTCACATACCTGGCAGACATACTGATGCTGGGTGTAAAATTCAGCCAGATTTAACATGCTTCAGCCCCAATTCCACCGCAGCATCCCAGCCCTGACGGAGATAATCCATTGATACCAAATCAGGGACAGTTATAGAGTAAGCCAATTTACACTAGAATGTGGATTCAGAGTACCAAACCTCAATGAGTGCCTTACACACAGGGGACAATTTCATTTCATCAGCCTGGCTTGGGTCTCAGCCAAGTTAACAGAAGCTTAGGTCAGCATCCAACCCATTGTGCCACCAAGTTTCTGTGAAGCTCACCTTGTCAACAACGCGGGCAATGGGTACCTAAAACAGATAGCTTGACCCAAAATAAAACCAGCTGCTGCACAGCTAAATGAAAATCACATTCACTGAGAACAGAGTAAAGGCGAGTTGTCAAAGTTCACTTTACCATTCCAACCAGGAAAATGTTGTATTCAAACACTAACTTTTATGTATAACCATCTTTTCGAGTCGCCGTTTTGCTGTCGCTTTCTCCACAATCTTCTCATCGATAGTATTAGCAGTTACTAGGCGATATACCACAACCGGCTTGGTCTGCCCAATCCGATGACAACGATCCTGAGCCTGAAGATCTGCCTGAGGATTCTGAGGGGATATAAAGTTTCAGTATTCATTCACTCTCCGTCATCGAATGAACAGACTTAAAATGATACTGGCCTCCTATTAACACTGACACTCAATGTTAATGTCTCTGCTAACTTTGCTACAGTACACCCAAGTGGGTTGCCTAAAAGATGCAGAAATTATAGAAACTAGAAGCAGCAGTAGGCCAATCAGCCCGACGAGCCTGCTCCGCCATTCATTTTGATCATGGCTGATCAAATTCAATATCCTGATCCCATTTCCCCCCATATCCCTGATCCCTTTAGTCCCAAGAGTTATATCTAATTTCTCCTTGAAATCACACCACATTTTGGCCTCAACTACATTCTGTGGTAGTGAATTCCACATATTCATCACCTTCTGGGTGAAGACATTTCTCCTCACTTCAGTTCAAAAAGGTTTACCCCTTAACCTCAAACTATGACCCCTTGTTCTGGACTCCCCCATCATCGGAAACATTCTTTCTGAATCTACCCTGTCTAACCCTGTTAGAATTTTTAAAGTTTCTATGAGATCCCCTCTCACTCTAAAATTCAATGAATATAATCTTAACTAACTTAGCCTCTCCTTGTATGACAGACCTGCCACCCCAGGAATCAACCTGGCATTCCTTCGCTGTACTCCCTCTATAGCAAAGACATCCTTCCTCAGATAAGAAGGATATTCCAGGTGTAGCCTCACCAACGCCCAATACAATTGCAGCAAAACATCCCTATCCTCAAATCCTCTCGCTATGAAGGCCAACATACCATTTGCCGACTTTACCTGCACGCTTACTTTCAGTGACTGATGCACGAGGACGCCAAAGTCCCGTTGAGTATCCGCCTCTCTCTCAATTTACACCAATTCAAGTAATAATTTGGTCTTCCTATTATTGCTACCAAAGTGGATAACCTCAGTTACCCACATTATACATCAACATTTAATGTGAAAGGCAGCTGGTGGTCCTCAGATGGTCACTTTAAACCACCTAGACAATGATTTTACTCACCTTCATTATGTGATATTTGGACAAATTAAAGAAAACAGCAACCCCCCACCACACACACATGGCTGCAACTGAAGAGGTGGTGATGCTTAGAGAACTGTCGTTTAATATTTACATAAAAAAATTAAATTTTATGTCAGGAGAAGGTATGTCACTCAGCTCCCATTCCAAACAAATTGCAATAACAATGCAGCATGCAAATGGATTTTATGCAGCATGTTACAGATCACTAAAACTGTTCTCAGCACCAAGAGACCTGTGTCACTCCAAACAACTCAATGCGCCCTCTTTGCAATGTAAATGCCTCAGCGAACTGCCACCAATATCTAGCATGAATGATGCAGCAGTGCTGAAAACCCACATTCCAAATGATAATACAAACTGCACTTTACTGATCAGTTACAGCAGATTCTACCTAGTGCATTAGAACAAGCCCCAGCGGGACTGGTGCTTACCCAGTCACTGTCGTATATAATGACAGTGTCTGCTGCCGTCAGGTTAATGCCCAAACCCCCAGCTCGAGTGCTCAGTAAAAAGATGAAGACGTCGGGGTCATTGGTGAAACTGTTAATCTGCCAAAAGAACCAAAGGCACAGAGATTATAAACATAACTTTCCAGTGAGAAGCATGGTGCTCCAACCCACTGCTCAATTAAAACTCACTAGTGATATTTTCAGGCTACTGCACATGGCAAGAACAAGGAAAGACAATCCAGTATGTTCTCGCGGTGTTTCTAGCACTTTGTGACAAATTTTGAATTGGGGACAGCATCAGTATGGCATTATTTTATTGCCCATCCGGAGGACAAGAGCCTAATTAAAACACTTAATCTCTTTGATAACATTTTTTGGTATTATAAGTAATTTTTGGGTATGCACTCTTTTGCTGGCACTTTTGTTTTAAAAACACAGAAAGCCAAGATTTTTTAAAAATTCATTCACAGGATGTGGACTTTGCTGACTGGCCAGTATTCATTGCCCATCCCTAATTGCCCTTGAGAAGGTGGTGATGAGCTGCCTTCTTGAAGCACTGCAGTCCCAGGTGTAGGTACACCTACATTGCTGTTAGGGAGGGAGCTCCATAATTTTGACCCAGTGACATAAAACAGTTTTCAGCTTAAAGCCAGGCAGAAGAGTAGATATTTCAAGTGCTGCCCCATAGGAAGAACGTACATTTTCCTCACGCATTGTATAAGACATGGAACCATCCAGTCGGCTGTATTTATAGTCCCTCAGGTAGCAATAGTCCATTAGGATGTCCAACATTGATGTCATTTGGGAAAATATCAGCACCTGTCAAAACAATCAAAGTCAACCAGTAAAATGCAGAATTGAAACAGTAATAGGGAAGTTAAGCTGTTAATGAGGCACTAGCATCTCACAGCAGTAGGAGTAATAGATAGGAAAAGTGGGCATGGATGTTTGTGGAACATATCCATCTTCTACCATCCTGAGTGCTATTGTATTTCGAATGGGAAATGCAGCAAAGTGACAAGTAGATTGGTGCCTGACAGAATATGCTGACACTGCAGACCATCTTAAATGTCTCTATTTCTATGTTCATTTGGTTTTGGAAGAAGCAGATTTGATTGAAGCTCAACCGAAACCTAGCCAAAGGTGACGGCGAATACCAGGCAGCCTTGTGGCTTAATGTTTTGCTTCTTTCAACAATTTGACATGGAGATGGGGTCTAGAGTCTGGATTGATAAATCCCATCAGACATTAAAGATTTGGGTCCAGACATATTGAGAACTAACAAAGGGACAAGTCATTTTTAATATCGAAGAGGTGCAGATGACATTTTGGAAGGCACATTAGGGATATCAGGCTTTTGTCTGATATACAATAAACTTGAATAATTGCTAATTAATTTGCTGTTGTAATTTATGATTCAGCCAGTAACGATGCAGCACTTGGTAACGGAGCTTCCTAAATCTGCAACACCACAGAAGTAGAAACAAAGAAGGAGCACAAAAAAAGTGAGTTTCTTGGACGAGTGCATTGGTTACTCTGCATTACTACACTCTCTCCAGTTACCACTTCTGTCATTTTAAATAATCCTGTTCTGTCGGTTATAGTCTACATTACAATCTGAAGCAAACTGTTTGTTCCTCCATTTTCCAAAACCTAGACAAGAATGAAAAGGCTAAACAAGGCAACAAAAGTTCCTCTTCCACTCCTGCAGTTATATTACAAGATTCTGGGCATTCAGGCGAGCAAGAGTTTGTTTATAGGAGTGCCTTCAACACGATTGAGAGAAACAAGAATCTGACCAAAGGCCAAAATCAAAACAGGAATATCCCCAGAGAAGCCCCCTCCTTAAAAAAAGACAAAACGTGCATAGGCATCATATGAAGACAAAGAATATTGAGTATAATTTTCACAAATCAAAGTAGGATATAATTGACTCAATGGGAGTAAAGGTAGGCTTAATTTTCAAACCCTGCCATTTTAATTTTATGGCTATAATACTCCTAAACTGTCAAAATCAAGTCACAGGGTTGACATTTATAATCAAGGAGCAACAGTTTGCAAAACTACTTTAAAAACAGTACAGAGCTGTGTTGCGTGGCATTTCAAAATAGGCCACATATTAAAAGTCATTAGGGCCTAAACATAAATTTGTAAATCTTTCCTTGTAGCTCTTGGATCTCTTCAATTACACAATGGAGTAGGCCAGTCTACCCCTTAAGCATTTTCTGCAAATCTGAACTCCACTTTCGTGCTTGTTCCACATGTCCTTTGATTCAATGAGACACCCACAACCTTAACTATACTCAGAGCATCCATAACTCTTTGAAATAGACAATTCCAAGATTCACAACCCTTTGAGTGAAAAAAACATCTTCATCTCAGTTCTAAATGATCAGCCCCTTATTCTGTGTCTATGTTCTCTGTTCCTCTGCCAAGGGAAACTATCTCTTGATGTCTACCCTGCTAAACCCCTTCAGAATCTTATATGCTTCAATGAAATCACCATTCATGCTTCTAAACTTCTAAAGCCCAACTTAATCAGCCTCTCATCACACAAGAACACTAATTCCAGGAACCAATGTGGTGAACCTTTGCTGTACTAGTTCCAAGTACATACTTCCTTACATATGGAGATCAAAACTGCCCACAGTACTCCAGGTGTGGTCTCAGCAAAACACTTTACACTTGGTGTAATGCCTTTTCTTCAATGCTTCAAATGCACCTTTTACCATTAACCCAAGCTGAGATGTTTTTACACACCCATAACACTCCAGATGGGCACAGGTAAGTACATTGGTCATGGGGCCCAAGACTACAATTCTTACAGCAAAGTCCAGCACTGGCTGATTTCACCAGTAATAATCTGTCTGATCTCCATAGCCTGTAGATGAGCTGGAGTGTGCTTCTGTTCCAAATTCACTCAGTTGATTATATTGCAAGCAGCAGTAGCAGTCAATGTCTTCAGTGTAATTTGCATTTACCCAATAGGGATGTCCTAGAACTAGTGTGCTGCACAAAATTTAAAAGCACAATTAATGATGTCCTAAGATAAATTTGGGGTAAATATTAACACACATACACATACTTGCGTCTTATAGACTCACTGAGCTTGTACACTACCCAAGAACTAGCTGAAAGAAGCAAATTCCAGAAAATCACTGCAATTTCAATCCAAGCCCTTGCCAAAAGTAGCCTTCTTGAGGCAAGGCTCACTGGACTGATTTGCAATAGGTCACATTTCAACAAGCATTCAGCTTCATTATCCCACCAGGAACTGGGAGTAACTTGCGATCTTTGAGGTTGTTTTGGTTAACTTTGGTCCTAAGCATTGTGATTTCAGGCATTTCCCATTTGTCTTTGAGTGAAGTAACATTGTTCAAAGAATGAGCAATTTGAGTCTATGCAGGAAGAGATATGGACAACTCACCTTGTGTCCTCTTCTGCTGAGTTCTGGCAGCATTCGGTCTAAAATGAGAACTTTTCCTGAACTTTTCACCAACTGTTCATCTATCTACAGGACAAAGATTGAAAGTGTACAGTGATACATGCCTAAAGAATGCAAAAAAACCCCAAATTTACAGTGATTTTGGAATTAAACAATTGTTCAGTTAATAAAGTTAGTCATAAAATTGATTGTTGGTTTATAAATAGGTTTATAAAGTAAAAGAGAAAATACTAAATATATACAGATCACTGGATGGGCCCAATTAAAATATCATGCCCAATTTCTCGGCTCTGACTGTAGGAAGGATCTTCTTGCCATGGTGAGGGTTGAGCCACGTAACACCCAGAATGGAAAAGGTAGAAACCAGAGAAAAAGGAGCTGCTTTTAACTAGAACATAGAAAGTCAAGGAGATTTCAGAGATGTTGAAGTTTATGTAAGATAAGAGGGGAAAGATTTTCCACTAGCTAGTGAGTTACTAAAAAGTACAAAGTTTAAAATCATTGCAAAAGGAGGAAGGAAGAGATTAGAAGAGGTTTGTTGGGGCATGGATTGTCCTACTAGAAACAATGGGAAGAAATAACCCATTGAAAGGACTTTTTTAAAAAAATATTTAAGGGTATGGATACAAGGGCAGGGGATTGGGAGAGTACACATGGTTCAGTTTTACACCCAAAACATTTTCACCAAGGAAATTCTGAATACAATAATAAAAGTTATTGGGAAACTGGTGAATTGCAAAAAGTTGGCCTTCCAAACTTGTTAAGAACAAATAATTTTCTGTTCTCTTACTAAAACTAGGTACCATGATGCAGCACATTGCAGCTCTGAGGGTAGGCTGCATATCCTACACTCTGCTGACCTTGGATATGTGTACACATCTCTGCGTCAAAGAAAATTAGTATTCCTTGCTGCATGGATGATACTCTTTTATACTTCCTCTCCAGCAGAGTATGCTAGCAAGGACAACAGGGCACTTGCAGATAACACCACAATAGACCCCTGTCAAATGGATTTAATGAAGCAAGGGCTGACCTGGGTCACGCACCAAAGCAAGTTCACAACTGCCTTCTGGGTAGAATTATTATTCCACTATCACACTGACAAGAGCCACCACAATAAACATTGGTGTTATAATTTTAACAGAAAATTAATTAAGGAGTTAAAAGCCTGGTATACTGTGTGAGCTTCATAAAAATGGTATATGTGAACTGTATATCCGAGTTATCATTTGGTTTAAAACAAGGCTCCCTTCATCCATTTGCAGTGTTCAAAATGAAAACTGATTCATGAGGTTCAGTTTCTGCCACCCTGATTTTCTACAGCAGAAAAACCTCAAAATGAATTGACATTATCCACCAGACTATGAATTCTATAGACTATGAAGGCTCTATGTTTAATTTCCAACTGGAGCTGAATTAGTTGATCTCAGGATGGGCAGTAATATGGGCACAATTGCCCAGAGGGCCCTTGGGCTAACATGGAATATCTCTCCTACTTCGTTAATTACATAGAAAGGTGAGGAGAGCTTGGCCATTCTATTCCAACAGTCAAAATGAATATAGCTGAGGAGGACACTGGGTTGCAGGGGAGTAGAATAGACAGTATTACAGTTGATAAGGAGGATGTGCAGGATATTCTGGAGGGTCTGAAAATAGATAAATCCCCTGGTCCGGATGGGATTTATCCAAGGATTCTCTGGGAGGCAAGAGAAGTGATTGCAGAGCCTCTGGCTCTGATCTTCAGGTCGTCGTTGGCCTCTGGTATAGTACCAGAAGATTGGAGGTTAGCGAATGTGGTCCCATTGTTTAAGAAGGGGAACAGAGACTTCCCCGGGAATTATAGACCGGTGAGTCTCACTTCTGTTGTCGGCAAGATGTTGGAAAAAATTATAAGGGATAGGATTTATAGTTATTTGGAGAGTAATGAATTGATAGGTGATAGTCAGCATGGTTTTGTGGCAGGTAGGTCGTGCCTTACTAACCTTATTGAGTTTTTTGAGAAAGTGACCAAGGAGGTGGATGGGGGCAAGGCAGTGGACGTGGTATATATGGATTTTAGTAAGGCGTTTGATAAGGTTCACCATGGTAGGCTTCTGCAGAAAATGCAGATGTATGGGATTGGGGGTGATCTAGGAAATTGGATCAGGAATTGGCTAGCGGATAGGAAACAGAGGGTGGTGGTTGATAGTAAATATTCATCATGGAGTGCGGTTACAAGTGGTGTACCTCAGGGATCTGTTTTGGGGCCACTGCTGTTTGTAATATTTATTAATGATCTGGATGAGGGTATAGTTGGGTGGATTAGCAAATTTGCTGATGACACCAAAGTCGGTGGTGTGGTAGACAGTGAGGAAGGGTGTCGTAGTTTGCAGGAAGACTTAGACAGGTTGCAAAGTTGGGCCGAGAGGTGGCGGATGGAGTTTAATGCGGAGAAGTGTGAGGTAATTCACTTTGGTAGGAATAACAGATGTGTTGAGTATAGGGCTAACGGGAGGACTTTGAATAGTGTGGAGGAGCAGAGGGATCTAGGTGTATGTGTGCATAGATCCCTGAAAGTTGGGAATCAAGTAGATAAGGTTGTTAAGAAGGCATATGGTGTCTTGGCGTTTATTGGTAGGGGGATTGAATTTAGGAGTCGTAGCGTTATGTTGCAGCTGTACACAACTCTGGTGCGGCCGCACTTGGAGTACTGTGTGCAGTTCTGGTCCCCACATTACAGGAAGGATGTGGAGGCTTTGGAGAGGGTGCAGAGGAGGTTTACCAGGATGTTGCCTGGTATGGAGGGGAGATCCTATGAGGAGAGGCTGAGGGATTTGGGATTGTTTTCGCTGGAAAGGCGGCGGCTAAGAGGGGATCTTATTGGAACATATAAGATGATTAGAGGTTTAGATAGGGTGGATAGTGATAGCCTTTTTCCTCTGATGGAGAAATCCAGCACGAGGGGGCATGGCTTTAAATTGAGGGGGGGTAGTTATAGAACCGATGTCAGGGGTAGGTTCTTTACCCAGAGGGTGGTGAGGGATTGGAATGCCCTGCCAGCATCAGTTGTAAATGCGCCTAGTTTGGGGGCGTTTAAGAGATCCGTAGATAGGTTCATGGACGAAAAGAAATTGGTTTAGGTTGGAGGGTCACAGTTTTTTTTTTTTTAACTGGTCGGTGCAACATCGTGGGCCGAAGGGCCTGTTCTGCGCTGTAATGTTCTATGTTCTAAAACAGCCTGAATTATACACTAACATAGATCACCCATGCCAGAAGCAGAAGGGAATTTTGGTTCAAAATGGAATACTAAATGCTGTGAGTCCACTGAGGATGATAAGGAAATCAAACGGTTTTCACCTTAAACTCCTGGGTTTTGGGGTCCAGTGGGTATTCAATTAAGTATGGGTGGTTACAACATTTCCTGAGTAGCATCAACACATTCTGCAATTTCAGGTGGACTTCCTTATCTTGTGGGATATACACATCCAACACAGGCCTGTGAGAGAATATAAGAGACAGCAAGTTACATTCAGGACAACCAACTAAGAAATAACTTGTTACTCTGTCAGCCCTGCTTCAGTGATGTCCATCACCAATTCAAACCCTACTCCAGAAACTGCAGCACAACAATCCAGGACTGGCACCCCAGTGCAGTACTCAGGGAATATTACATCACCGCAGGTGCTATCTTTCAGACGATGTTTAGTCTCAGCAGGATATAAAACATGTCATGGCACCATCTTCCAAAAGTAGCAAAGCTCCCCATTGGTCAATATTTATCCAGTACTGAACATTAATCTGGGCTTTTTCTTTCAGCATTGGTAGTGGGATCTTGCTGTGTAAAAAATGGTTGCTTCCCTTCATTATAAACAGTGAACAACTCAATTGGCTGGGAAGCAGAGGCCATATAAAGCTAAGGTAATACAACTGCTTAAGGTTCAAGTGGTCATTACAAAAATCATAGCAATTCAGCTTCAAATGGAGCTTTCACTGAAAGGAAGACAGTGTTTCCTCCAAGGTCACTGCAAACCAATGTGCCAGTGGCGTAAACATTTGACAGTAATGCATGATGCTACATACATTACAGTATAATATGATGTGACAATTATCCAGTGGTTCAGAGAGTATCACAAGCTGTAACGTTTCAGCTTAATGGCCTTTCTGATACAAGGTCATTGATCTGAAATATTAACTCAGTTTCTCTCTGCAGAGGCTGCCAGACCAGATAGTTCCAAGCAGATTTTGTTTATATTGCAGATTTCCATCATTCACAGTACTTGGCTCTTATACCACAGGCTGTGGTATTAAACCACTTAGGTTTTGCAGAATGAACATCATGAACGGTTTAGCTTATTCATCTAGGGCACCCAAGACCAAATTACTCATTACTGGACAGATGGGAGGATAACCAGTCAATGCTCCCCATCTTGGTCACTGCCCAGCAAGTGGGTTTGTTATGCCCATCTAGAATTCTACCCCAGTCCCCACAGCCACTTATCAAATAGACTTTTGTTGAAAACCATGAAGCCAACTTGTTTTTTATCAGCTTCCCTATAGGACTTTAGAGAACCAGATAGGTTTTTGCAACAAATAATGCTTTCATAGTAATCTAGACTTTTATTGAATTCAAATTTCACCCTCTGCCTCAGTGGGATTCAAACCGGGCTCCCCAGATCATTACCCTGGGTCTCTGGATTAATAGTCCAGCAACAATACCCTCCCCCCCCCCAACCACATGGAGACTTTCTACCAGCCAATAATCCAGTTTCTCCACTTGCTGCTCCTGAATGCCGAGACTCACTGGGGTGTGGTTCAGTGGGTGCTAGCAGCTTCCATGCTGGCTGCTGTTCTCCACTGAATATCAGCAAGATAACCGTGCGATGAAAACCCTCACCCCCATTTTCTAACAGAGATCAGTAAAACGTGAACCAGGGACCGCATTCCAAATTGTGCCACGAGAGATCAACATCTGAAGAGGGTACTCAATCGAGCGCTTGTTACCTCAATGTTATTACAATTATGCAGCTCCTCCAAGGCTGTGTGTGCCTGGTTGATGCATTAACTACAATGCTGGGGGAAAAAAATAAATCATTCTTTTAAGAGCTTCCATTTCACTGAAGAGGTCGTGGAATTGTCACTAAACTAGCAATTCAGAGTCTCCGATCTGGGGACTTGGGTTTGAATCCCACCTTGGAAAGTGCCGGAATTTGAACTAAATTTAAAAGAAAAAAAATCAGGAATTAAAAAATTAAATGATGCCCATGAGACCAGTGTCAATTCTCACAAAATCCCATCTGGTTCACTAATGTCCTTGGGGAGGAAAATCTGCCATCATGACCTGGTCTGGCTTAAGCTGACTCCAGACCCACAGCAACAAGTCTGATACTGAAATGGCCAGGAAACTTCTTGTATCAAATCACTAAAAATTCTGAAAGAATGAAACGGAACAGACCACCTGAAATTGACCATTAGAGATGACATCAGCAAACCCAGCCCCATCGGCCCCGAAAAGTCCTCCTTACTAACATCTGGGGGCTTGTGCCAAAATTGGGAGCGCTGTCTCACAGACTAGTCAAGCAACAGCCTGACATAGAGCATACCCTGGAATGATGGTGGTAGTGTCTGGGATTCTGAGTGCGACTGTGTTGCCAGCAGGACAGACCCAGCAGAGGTGGTGGCACAATGATATACAGCTGGGAGGGAGTTGTACTGAAAGAACAAAGAGAACAGAGAAAAGTACAGCACAGGAACAGACCCTTCGGTCCTCCAAGTCTGTGCCGATCACGATGCCCTAACTAAACTAAAAAAAAAACACCTGCCCTTACTCGGTCCATATCCCTCTATTCCTTTCCTATTCATGTACCCATCCAGATACCTCTGAAATGTTGCTAATGTGCCTGCTTCCACCACCTCCTCTGGCAGCTTGTTCCAGGTACCCACCGCTCTGAAAAACTTCCCCCTCTCATCTCCCTTAAACTTTCCCCCTCACCTTAAACCTGTGCCTCCTTATAATTGACACTTCCACCCTAGGAAAAAGCCTGACTATCCATCCTGTTTATGCCTCTTATAATTTTGTAGACCTCCATCAGGTTTCCCTTCAGCCTCCATCTTTCCAGTGAAAACAACCCTAGTTTATTCAACCTCTCGTCATAGTCAATACCCGAGACCAGGCAACATCCCGGTGAACCTTCTTTGCACTCTCTCCAAAGCTTCCACACCTTCCGATGGTGACCAGAACTGCATGTCATTCTCCAAATGCAGCCTAACCAAGGTTTTATATAGCTGTGATATGATTTCCCAACTCTTGTACTCAATGACCTCACTGATGGAGGCAAGCATGCCATATGCTTTCTTAATCACCTTGGCCACCTGTGTTGCCACTTTTAGGGAACTGTGGACCTGCAAGCCCAGATCCCTCTGAATGTTAATGTTCCTAAAGCTTCTGCATTTACAGTCTAACTCACCTCAATTTGATCCTCCAAAATGTGTCACCTCATCACTATATCCAGAAAGTCCTGAACATTTACTATGAGACTTCATGGGATCCAGAGTCACAGGTCAAACATGGGCAAGGAAACCTACTGATAACCATGTTCCACCCCCTACCCCTCAGCTGATGAATCAATACTCCATGCTGAAGACCACTTGGAAGCACTTGAGGGTGGCATGGGTACAGAATGTATTCTGGATGGGGTCTTCAATGCCCATCACCAAGAGTGGTTCAGTAGTCCCACCAGAGACCGAGCTGGCCGGGTCCTAAAGGATGTAGCTGTTTGACTGGAACACCAGCTAGTGGTGAGGGAACCAACAAGAGGGATAAAACATACTTGACACCATCCTCACCAACCTGCCTGTCACTGATGCATCGGTCCATAATAGTACTGGTAGGAGTGACCACCACACAGTCCTTATGGAGACAGAGTACCAAAGGCTTGTGACCCAGAGTGTGTCATGCCCCTAGCCAAGCTCTTCCAATAGTTACAGCTCTGACATCTACCCAGTAATGTAGAAAGTTGCCCAGATATGTCCTGTACACAAAAAGCAGGACAAATCCAACCCAGCCATTTACCACCTGTAGGCGTGAATTCTGATAGGCTAATAAACTTTAAAAACCATTAAGTATTAAGGTACTGTCAGAACTACCTACACTAAGCTCAATGACTTCACAGATATGATTTTAACACAGACTCACTCACGAGCTGACAATGGGGCAGTTTACATAAATATGAAATGAAGGGATTTAAATAAGTGATTGTGATATTTTGAATGTATTAATGTACTTTTTAAGAACCATCATACACTTTAGCCAAAGGCAAATCCTGTAAAGCAAGTGGTAAAGTCCATTAGATCAAGACCATATTCGAGAGAATTCTGTAGCCTTGAGAATGAAAATCATCATCCAATGGTAGGAGCAATTAGAACACCTAATCAGACTTCATGAAGAGTTTATTCACTGTCCAGGAAAGATGGGAGCATGCCCAGATGGGGAGTCATGAGGTCATCTGATTTAACAGTGAACTACATGGGAACATACACTTTAACCTTTGCAGCCAGTGTCTAGGGTAACCAGGCAACGAGGAAGTTAGTTTAAGCCAAGGGAGGAGGAGGCATCAGTGTTTAATTAACTAATGAAATACCATGATGACGGAAGGAGAGATGCAATTGACTAGAGTGCATGACAGGTATATTGAAAATGATTGATTTAAAGTTAATGGAAGGCAGGAGTAATTGATAAGAAAAACCTACAATTGAACTGTATACATCAGAACTCAGCAGAGGGGTCTGGCTGATCTCTCTCTAGAGAGACTCCGACCATTTGATCGATTTCTCCTAGCAGCTGCTGGTCAAAATTAGTTTCTTTAAGTTGTGACACTGGCTTCATGAGTCTTGTATTGTTCATAGTTTTAGCAATACCGGGCACCTCGTAAAAACCCCGACACCTCCCCATCTGTCTACTCTCGATCATTAGTAAAGTGAGGAAGAGGTCATCAACAGTGCTATTAAGCAGCACTTACTCAGCAATAACCTGCTCACTGATGCTCAGTTTGGGTCCCGCAGGGGTCACTATTCCTGACCTCATTACTGCTTTGGTTCAAACATAGATCTGAACTCCAGAAACAAGTGACTGTCCTTGACATAAAGATTACATTTGACTGAGTGTGGCATCAAGGAGCCCTAGCAAAACTGAGTCAATGGGAAAACTCTGATGGTTAGAATTATAACAAGGACAAAGGAAGATGATTGTGGTTGTTGGGAGGTCATCTCAACAGGAAATCCTCAGGGTAGTGTCCTTGGCCCAACCATCTTCAGCCGTTTCATCAATAACCTTCCTTCCATCATAAGGCATGAAGTAAAGGCATTCACTGATGATTGCAATGTTCAACATCATTCACAACTTCTCAGAGAATGAAGCAGGATATGTCCAAATGCAGTAAGACCTGGATGATATCCAGGCTTGAGTTAACAAATGGAAAGTAACATTCATGCCAGACAAGTGCCAGGCAATTAACATCTCCAACAAGAGAGAAGCTAACCATCACCCCTTGACGTTCAATGGCATTACCATCACTGAATCAGAATCCTGCATTTTCAACATCCTGGGGGTTACCATTGACCAGAAACTGAACTGGACTAGCCAAATAAATACTGTGGCTACAAGAGCAAGTTGGAGGCTGGGAATCAATCTTGTGGTGAGTAACTCACCTCCTGACTCCCCAAAGCCCATCACCTTCTGCAAGGCACAAGTCAAGAGTGTGATGGAATGCTCTCCACTTGCCTGGATGGGTGCAGCTACAAAACTATACCATCCTGGGCAAAGCAGTCTGCTTGATTGCAATGCCATTGACAAATATTCACTCCCTCCACTACTGACATATTGTAGCAGCCATGTGTACCATCTACAAGATGTATTGCAGTAACTCACCAAAGGCTCCTTAGTTAGCACCTTCCAAACCCATGACTACTACATCTAGAAGGACAAGGGCAGCAGACACATGGGACACCACCATCTGGAAGCTTCTCTACAAATCAAACAAACCATTTTGACTTGGAAATATATTGACTTTTATTCACTGCTGCGGGGTCAAAATCCTGCAAATGCAAGGCACTGTGGTTGTACCGATGGCAAGTTCAAGGTGACAGCGCACCACCACCTTATCAAGGGAAACCCAGTTCCAACTAGAGATCAAAATAATTCCAACTTTACCACTGCAAGTTACTAGACAATGACAGGATCAAGAACTTATCTCCTTTCACTAGACAAGCAATACAAAACACAATTCTGCTACCATCCCCTACCAACACTTCCACTGAAATCACTTACCCAGCATAAGATAGGAATCAAAATTGGTACTGCTGTGGTCTTATATTACGCCATAGTACATTTATCCACCAAAACACAAACAACCAGATTAGGAAAGACATCACCAGATCCATTGGTGAACCTAAAATGACATTGATAAAGGGCTCACTATATCAGAAAACAAAATAAAAATTAACATTTGTAGAAAAAAAATCCATGAAATGTGAAAGAACGGTGTTGCTGAGCTACAAAATCTTGTTTGAAGAACGCACACTACTTTCAAAATGGAGTCCAATCGATTCATTCAAATTCTCAGTAACTCCACCACTGGATTACAGAGAAATTCAAATGGGATGGACTTTCTCTGCACTGGCTGCTGCCCTCAAAGACACAGGGCCCTATTTTACCAAAAATTCACACCCGTTTTCAGGCGCGAAATCACAGTAAAGTCGAGCGTCGCGATCTGCACCCGAATCTGAACAGATCGCGGCTTTACCGACACCCGATTCGGGCACGGGTCCAGTCCGCATGCATTAGCATGCATTTAAATCGACTTAATGAACCGCGCGCCCAACTCTACCGCCAAATCCCACTTTACCGTCTTCTGGTCCGTTCCAGATCCGCGCTGTAAGCGACCTGCAGAATAAAAATCCGAAGCGGATTTCTATTCTGCAGGGGAACCTCCAAAGCCCAAACTGCTCGACCATCCTTCGCAGACACCCCCCCCCCCCCGGCTAACCACCCCGGCCGACCACACCCCCCCAATCGCAGGAACTAAAAACCTGACAGTTAAAAATTTGGGGAAATATTTCAAAATATGGATGGGGACATATATTTTGAAATATTTTCCCAAATTTTTGACTGTCAGGTTTTTAGTTCCTGCGATTATAATTTTGACATTATCTTCCTAAGGGAATTCCTCTAATTCTGTGCAATGTTCAGATGAAAACAAGATGAAAGAAGGGATCCAAGGCTGCTCCAGAGGCAGATTAGCTGCACCCAACGATGCCCATGCAAATCACATTCATAAGTAGGGGCACATCTGCTATGGAATGTGAGAGAAGAGTTGCCAATACAAACTTCTTTTCACTATGGTTGATTTCCCAGATTTAGTAATCTCCTTGAATCTTATTTCCAATCAAGTTCCACCACGGGGACAATTCTTCCAAGTTCACCACATGACTCTGAACATTTCAGCACCTGGCTCATGGCTACAGGGACATCAACAATCCAGTTACAGATCACAACTGTATTATACAGGTCACTAATTGCTCACTAAGACACTGTAGTTTAATTACCTTTCCCATAGATAATTAGGCAGCACAAAGAAGATGCTACATTATTTTCAGTTTGCAAGATTCTCCCAAGTCCATCCTCCCCCGCCCCTCTGCTGTTTTTTACTTTTGCGCCCAGGCGCGCTGCTTCAGATTTTTTTTCGAACTGCGCATGCGCAGTTCAGAGCTCCAATCGTTCTGGCAGCGCTAAGCCCCGCCCACTGTGCGGAACAGACCAGAGCCAGCAAAAAGCGCATGGACACGCTGCAAAGAGGATTCCGGGCTCGGATCTCTATTACGGCTGGATCCAGCCCTTAGACTCCAAATGGTAAAATAGGGCCCACAGACATTCTTGGTACAGACAGCTCCCCAGGCCTGATCAGTCACACCAGTGGGTTTCCAGCCATCTCCTTTATCCTTTTTCAGCTTCTTCTTGGCCTCCTGAAGGACATTGAGGTTTATTAGTCAAACAAGGCGGACACAGTCAAGATAACTGCTCCTCAACCTCCAATCACAGGTTCCCTCCTTCCTGCTCCTCCAATCCATTTATGGAGGAGCAATCAGAGGAAGGACAGAACCTTTGATTGGAGGATCTGGAACAACGAGCATGGGAGAGAAGGAATCAGTGACTGGATGAGCAGCTACTCAGATTCTGTCTCTCCCACACTCACTGCTCCTCAAAAATCAACTCTGCATTATTTTCCGGCTTTCAACAAATTGTCTACAACTGCAACTGTCCAGTCTAGTTTGGACCATGGAGCCATAATATAAATTAATATGTAAGAGGGCACCCATTTTTGAAGTCTTTTGGGGGCTAACGGTTGAGGGCAAATTTGCCCACTGCCTGTCTATTTTAAAGCCTACATCCAACAACTAGCTCTGAAAACACTGCTCATTTTGACAGCTCTAACAAATTGCAGCACAGCAGCTGAGACTATAACATTTTTAAATAATCAACAGCATTGTAAATTTTTAAAACCCCACAGCATTCTAAATAATCAGTTCAATGTTAATGGAAGCCTTTAAAAAAAATACCAATAGTTGGATCCTCACCGAAAACTAATCAGTTCTTCTTTAGATTACATCCTGTGTAGCGAGTTTCATTGAAATCCCATTTATGGAATGGCTGTTGCTGGCTAAATCAGAATGTATTGCCCATCCATCCATTTGGTTTTAAGATTATGGGCGAGATTCTCTGTTCTCCCCCTCAGTACTTTTCTCGGCAGCATGCCGTTCACTGGCAGCGGCACCTTCTGGGTGTCAATGTGAATTCTTATTGAAGCCACCCCACGCTGCCAGGAAACTTGCAGCAAGGGGTGTGCCACTAGGGGGACCAGAGAACCCCACTGGCGTAAACAGCTGGAGAATTCTTGCCTAGATTATTTACAGACAAACAAGGGTGAAAACATCACCTCTGTCCACCATAGTGGCAGAGGTGACAAACAGTCAGATACATCTTACTGTGTGCCCTGACAGCTCAGCACCATGTTAGGCAGCATTTGTAGCCACTCTGATATTGACCATTCTAAACTCTAATCCCTTGACCAAACATAACTAAAGGCCACATACTGATCAAGAGAAACAGAGTTTGTTTCATGCCTCTATAATATATTGCAAACTTAAACTCTTTATAACCAAATAATTTATCATAAAGGTAAAATTATGCAAAGCAGGATCCCACAGAAAACAAATGAATAACCAGTTAAATCATTTTTCTGGTGGCACTTAAAGGCTAAATGTTGACCAAGACACAATGACAACAGATCCAGATCACATTTACCCAAACCACCATCTCCACCACCAGAGAATGGCACTTCTAACGGTGCAGAGTTCCATCAGGCCTGCATTGAAGTGTCAACCTATATTAGTGTTGATGTCCCGGAGTGGGGACTGACCCCACAACCTTTTAACTCAGAAGAAAGAATGCAGACAATCAATTCATGATGTCATCAGTAAGTATCAAGTGGTGATGTTCAGAGCCCATCAGGGCAACCCACACTCCATCACCAACCTCTGCTCATGGGCATTCTGCTGTATCACAGCAATCATCTTCTCCAAATCATCATATTCAGTATAATTCACCAGTCTCCTGCTTCGACGTTTTGGTCGACCAGTAGGGGTCAGCTGTGGTTTCTCCTGCTGGGGCTATGAGAGGAGAATAAATAATTGCAGCAAACTTAAAACCTCACAGAAATTAAACATCTCACCACATTGTTTTATAATGCACCCATACCTCCTGTCCCAGCAGTTTTGTAATGGTCTTGTTGACTATAGCTGTGTAGAAGGACTCCTGTTTTTCGCTCAGAGGTGCATAAACCACAATCTCTCGCTTTGGAGGAATATCCACCGTGACATCAGATTTCAATCTCCTCAGCAGGAATGGAGTTAGGATCTGCAACATCAATAATATTCCATCTAGAATTTGATAACCATGAGTGCACAGACTTCAAGCTGCTGGATAACAGCTGTCACTCAAAGTTTGCCATTTATGGAGATCCCAGGGATATTTGGTGAGCTTCTCTGCTCAGTGGAGCACTCATAGGTCAGTCACCCATGGGTCTGGACTGGCCACAAACTCCACATGAAACAATGACTACACGCAAATCTCCCAGGGCACTGCTAACAGCAAGTCTCAGACAGGAATATTACACCATGTAAAACACATGAACAAACAAACACCTACATTCAGTAAACACTGGGTGAATTCAGTTCCAGTGTTGCATTGAAAAATTAAAATAAAACTCCACTTTTTCACACTTCCTGGTTGCAAACGTCAGTCTGGTTCCTCTTAAATTTCAACAACAAGCCCTGGACACTGAACAAATTTAAATTACATTGATCTGCATTGTAATAGAACATTGAGGTACTCCAAAGTCAAAAGAGGTGAATGAGTGAACAGCCAGCCAGAACGGTCAACATTTTGAGGCAGGGAGTAGTATGATACAGTTCACAATCAGCATTCTGCAGGGTTTACCAAGGCACCAGTAAAAGGCTCATCAGCCAATGAGAAACACTGGGAGCAAAGGTAAAACAAGAACACTGACAGCACAGAAGATTTGAGGGGATTTTTCTTTATTCCTTCATAATATATGGGTGTCACTGGCACAGCCAGAATTTGTTGCCCATCCTTAATTGCCCTTGAACCGAGTGCTAGGGCTTGCTAGGACAATTTCAGAGGGCAGTTAAGTGTCAACCACTGTGGGTTTAGAGTCACATGTGGCCAGACCAATAAGTATGGCAGACTTATTAGTGAACCAAAAGGTTTTTAATGACAATTGACCAGTTTCATGGTCAGCATTACTGAGACTAGCTTCATATTCCAGATTTCATTAATTGATTTTAAATTCCACCAACTGTCATGGTAGATTTGAACCCATTTCCACAGAGCATTACCCTAGTCTCTGGATTACTCGCCCATTGACAATACACTATACCATCATCTTCCAATGAGGGACAAAGGGAGGCTGAAGAGATTTACAAATTAGGGCAAGATTTCTAGAATTTAGTGTCAGGAGACAGGAAGCCAGCGAAGGCAGAGACCGATGGATGGAGAAAGCCTCATGTTGACAGGACGTGGGTGGCACAGTTCAAGCAAGACAAGTTGAGAGTTCCTTTACAGAGTTTGAAGGAGCAATGAATAGAGTTTCTGAGAAGATTAATCTCAATGTATCGAAAGGATAGAAGTTTCTCTATTATAACTGTCACCTGTAATCTGGTTTTATGGATGCAGCAATCCTGCATTTGTTCACAGTGCTCTGCATTATCTTCCCTGGAAACTCCTACCTCTTTTCTCAACTCCTTTTGTTAACTTCTAGTCTTTACTAGCTCCAACTCCCTGGTTTTAACACTACCCCACAAGTTATTCAGAGCTTTTAAAATCCGGTTTAGTGCTCCATCTGTGCAGTCCCATTTTGTTTTCCTGTGCTGTACTGTTCTTTGTTCAGTAACTATCCCAATTTTTATCATTTGAGACATTTCACACCCACCTCCTACCTTTAAATTTGTCTTTTTGTGTTTGCTGTTCTGTTGCTTTCTTGGTTTAACATTTAATGAAATCATCATTTTTGCTTAATACTAACTGGCCATATTATAAATTGCTTTGAACCCATTTTGGTCCATTATTGCTCCCAACTGTAAATCAGCCACTTTCAGCAGAAGATTTTTCTGTGTTCATGTGTGGGGTAGCAGATGCACCAGCTTTAGCTGAGACACTTGGCACAATCTCACTGTATTTGCCAACTCTATACCAACATGAAGAATTTTGACCACTTGTTCCCAATTAGAAACCAACAGAGGGAGGATGTTTTGTCAGCAAGAGGCCTGATAAGAGAGGGGCAGAGTTCAGGTACAAGGCACAGCTGGGAGAACAGAAGAAAGGAGAAGAGAACCAGATTGCAAGCATCAAAAATCGTGGGTATAAACTGTATACAGCTCCTAGAGGCTGCTGGAACCTAGTTGGGTTAGTAAATGTGCTGCTGAGGAAGAGTTTAGAGAATTTAGAATCAGGCATTAGAATCAGACGATTAAGGCAGAAGTTGTTTGCCTAGTTACAATACATTTAGAAATGATAAATGTGACTGCTGCAATTAAGCACGACTGAAAAACAAAATGTTCCCTTGCACTGCTCACAGTAAGTCAAGAGGTGGTATTGTATAACAAAGGGAATACTATAACAAAAAGAATACTAGGGCTAAGTAACACCATTTCAGGTAAATTTAGTGACAGGATAACCACAATTCACCTTTAATTGCACTGTATTTTTTACTTCTTCATTTTGATAGTCAGATTCTGCAAACGTGCAATTTCCCAAGGATTAGTAGCAGTAAGGGAAGGCAAACTGTAAACCCGCTGTCAACCTATATGCCTGCAAACACCTCTCTCACCAATCTATCCTGGCACTGCAGGACCTAAACCATCAAGAGTTAGTATGTGCCATCGTACACATTCCACATTATGACTTTTAGTGTTCCAATGGAACCGTGGCTCCTTCAGGCTCTAAACTTAAACACATTTGACAGTGTAGCAGGAGATACTGAAACCCCCGCTTTGAGACTATTAAAACAAAGCAGATTAACTTAAAATAGGGACTACAGTGTGCTATAAATAAAGGTATCACAATGTACCTCACTTATATGCTACGAAGGTATTGTCTGTATAAGCACATAGATAACCATTTTTGAACAAGTATAGATTGAAACTGTATTTTTATATTTTATTGTAAGCTTTGGTCAACAAGCAATTTACCCCTTGGCATAATGAGAAACATTAGACTGCATTCTTTTGGAATAAATATAGAGCATATACCTAAACGGAGGCAGGTCAGGCAGCTATATTACCATGGTTTTTGAAATGAAAAGAAGAATTCAGCTTCTAGCTGGAATGAATAGCTGCAAAGCAGCCTCCACTGATAATGGGGCTCGGAAACAGACAAAGAAGATGACTCCCTTACTGTTCTCAGGACTGCAGGTGTTAGGAGCAACCCTGGAACCTACTGGATTTGTGTAGGTGAAGCTACTAGGCAACCTGGGGAAAGAGTCTATGGATTCAGTTGACCGATGAATTCCTAATTCTGCTGGAAGGTAAAGTGCTGTTGGCCGAAGTAATAAAGTGTATTAATGTAATTGGATCATCCAGTTTGGATGACAGGTAGGGCGGGAAGATCAAATCTTCAGAAATGTATAACTGTTGTGCTCATATGATGTAATGCCAGAGAGAGGTTACAATCCTCTGACCATCTCTCTCTCAATACCTGTTGGTTAAATAAAACGTCTTTAACGGCATACTGTCTTTCGCAAGTCTTTGTGTTTGCTGTGACGGACTGAATACAAGACTCCCCAGGGGCATACCTTGAGAAATTCCCCTTAGATAGGAATTCGCCCATTATAGTTGTTCTTTTTGTTTAACTTGTTAGAAACTGAAGCAAGTTGAAATCTGTTATCTCAACCTGCTGATTGCTTTAGGCTTGTAGTATCAGGCATACCTCCAACTCTCAATCAGACCGACAAGAAAGCTAGAAATATTAAAGATTTTCTGAGCAATATGATTGCTTCAGCTCCTTTGTGTTCTGTAAAACAGAAAGGTAATTTTGTTGTCTCTGCTTGCTAGAAGCTACATATATTCACGTGAATCCTTCTTGATTCAGGGTTTGATTTATTTATATGCACTGGTTGCATTTAGTTATCAGGTTGTGACTTGCTGAATACGAAAATGAATTAATAATTGAGAAGCCTGGCATGGGAAGTGAGATATGTAGCAGGAAATGCACTGTAAATATTTACAGCAAGCAGATTCCCAGTGCCAATACTCTGAGTTGATGAACATGCTGTTCCATAAAATGCATGTCGAGCCATATGGCGTGTAATGGATTATTAGATTTAATGATTTTCCAGTGACTGAAAAAAGGTCACACTCACAGTTCTATTATGGGACTTATCTATAAGGTTGGAACTAAAGAATGAGAGTAGAAATAGACCGTTGTGGTTTTCCATTTTGTTCTCACCAGGACTAACACAAGAATGCCAAAGTTCACAGCAGGAAATAAATGCATACTGCTTGAGAAAAGGATTCCATTCTTCATGTCAACACTTGGAGGAAGCACAGAGGGTGGCAGAATATTGAAAATTCCCCCACCCAGAGTACATTTTGCACCCTTGCCACCCTCAGTGCTTCCTCCAAGTGTTGCTCAATATGGAGGAATACTCATTCATCAGCCAAAGGAGGATGGTACATGACCAGTAAGATATTTCCTTGCCCATGTTTAGCCTAAAGCCATGAGACATCATGG
The DNA here is from genome assembly GCF_964213995.1 of Mustelus asterias. NCBI lineage: Eukaryota > Metazoa > Chordata > Chondrichthyes > Carcharhiniformes > Triakidae > Mustelus > Mustelus asterias. The sequence goes on from NC_135811.1 coordinate 61,679,313, forward strand.
GATCCGGAGCTGATTTTAAGGACTCCCAGGGCAACTCCCTCCTAACTGTATACCACTGTGCTGCCATCTCTGCTGGGTCTGTCCTGCCGGTGAGACAGGACATATCTAGGGATGGTGTCTGGGGTGTTGTCTGTAAAGTATGAATCTGTGAGAATGACGACGTCAGGCTGAGTGACCAGTCTGAGACAGCTGTCCCAATTCTGGCACTAGCCCCCAGACGTTAGTGAGGAGCACTTTATAGGTCGATATGGTACTTTATAGGGCGGCACGGTAGCACAGTGGTTAGCACTGCTGCTTCACAGCTCCAGGGTCCCGGGTTCGATTCCTGGCTCGGGTCACTGTCTGTGTGGAGTTTGCACATTCTCCTCGTGTCTGCGTGGGTTTCCTCCGGGTGCTCCGGTTTCCTCCCACAGTCCAAAGATGTGTGGGTTAGGTTGATTGGCCAGGTTAAAAATTGTCCCTGAGATGTGTAGTTAGAGGAATTAGCGGGTAAATATGTGGGGGTAGGGCTTGGGTGGGATTGTGGTCGGTGCAGACTCGATGGGCTGAATGGCCTCCTTCTGCACTGTAGGGTTTCTATGATAGAGTTATTTGTTTTGCTGTTGTCCAAGTCGATGCTAGGTGGTCCATCTGGTTTCATTTCTTTTGTTGAGACTTTGAAGTGATTGATACAACTGAGTGGCTTGCTAGGCCATTTCAGGGGGCAGTTGAGTCAACCACATTGCTGTGGCTCTGGATTCACATGTAGGCCGGACCACATAAAGACAGCAGATTTCCTTCCCTAAAAAAGGACATTAGGGAACCAGATGGGTTTTTCCAACAATTGGCAATGGTTTCACAGTCATCAGTAGACTCTTAATTCCAGCTATTCTTTATTGAATTCAAATTCCACCATCTGCCATGGTGGGATTCGAACACAGGCCCCCAGAACATTAGCTGAGTTTCTGGATTAATAGTCTAGCGGTAATAACATTAGGCCATCGCCTCCCCCTGTACACACTCCAGGAATTCATCTCCAACAGCATTAGTGTTAATTAGATTCACCCATTCTATATGAAGTCACCTATTATTACTCTATTTCCCCATGTTACCTGCAGTTCCAGTGTCCTGATTTATACCATGCCAATAGTTTGATAGCCTACAAACAACTCTTACCAATGTTTGCTGCCCCTTGCTGTTTCCTAGCACTACCCAAGCTGATTTTATATCTTGGTCCTTCAATCTAACACCTCTCATTAATGTTCCGATTTCATCCCTTACTAACAGCGCTATCCCAGCTCCTTCTTTTTGCTTAACCTTCCTAAATGACAAATTTTCTTGGTCACCCTATAACTACATTTTCATAACAGCAATTAAATCACTTACCTTTATTTATGTTTTCAAACCATGTTGCAAATGCTGCGTGCATTTAGATAGAGTGCTCTTTGTCTTTTTAAATAATATTCTCAATCTGATCCTATTTATATTTGTCTTCACTTTGCCTTCTAATCTTGCTTACTACTGTCATACTGTCACTGCCAAACCAAGCAGTGTTCAAATGAAGTGGCTTTTAGAAAGGAGATATAATTAAATCTCCATTTTAAGATGGACCCTGGGTTTCTTTTCGTAACTAGCTTAACTTGATATTTACATTTAAACTTGGAAGAATTTACAAACAGAAGTTTCACTGATTGAGCGGCTGTAAATGCAAATGGAGATACTACAGTAAATTTGCACTATTAGTACCCATCCTGGATGCAAACACAGGAACTCAGTTCTATACTTTTCTGTATAAGTCTGGAAATACATTTGGCAGAAAGGAAGCTTGCGCAAATATAAAATACTAATATAGACAGACCCAAAGATGGTTAAAATATCCATAGATTGAAAGATTATTTTGCAGACTGGCAAGCAAAATGTGCTTGATAAAATATAAAAAGTACCTCATTCAGCGTATGAAAAGGTATTGGAAAGATGAAAAAGTGAATAAAACAGCTTCAAATTAGAAAAATAGTCCTGAACATGAAGACTTGGAGGCAGGAGAATAAAATACAAATATTAAAAGACAATCTTCAGAATCAGAACTGGAGTATTTAAGAGAACATTTCCATAATTAAACAAGTCTACCTGGTGAAGCATGTGCAGAATGTTTTGTTCTTGTTCACTGGCAACTAGATCTTCAACATTTTCCGTTATGTTTGTAACATCAAACCAGGATTCAAAACTAGGAAACAAAGATTGCATTTATTACAAAACAGGTCCACCAAAACAGGCATTGATTGCCTTTTTGTTATATATTCAGGTTCAGCATCACAAGCTGTTCCCACAAGTTGGTCTTACAACCTGGAATGTACCCTTTGACTGCCTGATCACTAGGCAAAATAATAGCAAGACGCAGAGATCACAGTACTGAACCATTACATCTAAGTAAAAAGTGTACCAATGCATCAAGTCTCAACTCTATCTTCCTCTCTTCAAGATACTTGAATAAATTTTCAGAAGGCCAACAATCAGAGTAAACCAACAGATGGGCTATTTTGTTGAGAGGAAGGAACAGCAAATTGATACATACAAGGATGCCATTCACCATCTCTCTAGACACAGACTTGTGCAGTGAAACTTGTAGTTGTTTCAAACTAGCCGAGCTGGTCTGGTGACTCAGACCAAAGGGGGCGATTCTCTGGACCGCTAGCCCCAAGCGGTTTCACAATGGTCCTTTGAATCGGGCGAAAGGACCAAATCGGGATTCTCACTGGAATCAAACCAGATGCAACTCTTAGCCCACTCCACCGCCCCAATCAGATTCTCGCCCAGAGCTGGCAAGAACCTGATCATCACTCATTTTAATTACCAGGCTTGAGGCTGCCACCCTGTATGCTCCCATACCCACTGTGCCGCTTCAAAAGGGCGTCCCAATCTCAGTGGAGCCACGCTCACCGGCTTGTTTCATGTTGGGATTCTTTTGCCACCAGCCTCCCATCCATTGACTCTGTCGACACTTCCCGCTGCCTCGGAAAAGCAGCCAGCATAATTAAAGGACCCCACGCACCCTAGACATTCTCTCTTCCACCTTCTTCCATCAGGAGAAAGATACAAAAGTCTGAGGACGCATACCAACCAACACAAGAACAGTTTCTTACCTCCTGCTATCAGACTTTTGAATGGACCCATCTTGCATTAAGTTGATCTTTCTCCACATCCTAGCTATAAAACTACATTCTGCACTTTCTAGTTTCTTAGAAATCTTAGAAACCCGACAGTACAGAAAGAGGCCATTCGGCCCATTGAGTCTGCACCGACCACAATCCCACCCAGGCCCTACCCCCATATCCCTACATATTTACCCACTAATCCCTCTAACCTACGCATCCCAGGACACTAAGGGCAATTTTAGCATGGCCAATCAACCTAACCCGCACATCTTTTGGACTGTGGGAGGAAACCAGAGCACCGGGAGGAAACCCACGCAGACATGAGGAGAATGTGCAAACTCCACACAGACAGTGACCCAAGCCAGGAATTGAACCCAGGTCCCTGGAGCTGTGAAGCAGCAGTGCTAACCACTGTGCTACCGTGCCGCTACAGTTCCTTTTCTATGAACTGTATGCTTTGTCTATTGCATGCAAGAAACAACACTTTTTACTGTATACTAATACATGTGACAATAATAAATCAAATCAAAATCCCACCTGGTTAGCACTGCCAGCACCAGCGATAAATTCTCCAATTTTCCCACTGGTGGCAGCACTTAGCTTCTCATCGGGAGAATCACAGCAAAAATCTTAAACAGATTTATTGCGGATAGAGAAGCTAACTTAAAATGCAGACCACCTGCTGGGGAAAAACACATTTTGATGACATGCTGAAACGTAAGGTTATCATTCCTTCAGGTTCCCCAAGGTATTTGATAATGATAGTGCAATGCAATGTCAAATCTAGGCCAATAAATCCAGTTGACACCCAAAGTTCCCTCCTGTGCCTTCTTTGCTTGGCATCTAGCAAGTTACCTCAGCCAAGCTGAGTTCATAACTTTCCCTCTTGAGATAGCTGTGTAATTCTCGTATTTAACCCTCAGATACTCTTGCTACAGGTTAAAAATTAACGAAAAGCTACTTTCACATCTTTGAAGTTATATTAATCCCAGAGATTTATCTTTGTTCACTTGTTTTATGGAGAGATTGAGCAGTTTAGGCCTATATTCACTGGAGTTTAGATGAATGAGAGGAGATCTAATTGAAGTATGTAAGATGCTAAATGGGAGTGGCAGGGTAAACCCAGAGCAGATGTTGGACATTGTAGAATGAGAGGCCACAGTTTTAGACTAACGGGTGGCAGGCTTAAAACAGAAATGAGGAGGAATTACTTCAGTCAAAAGGGTCGCGAATCTGTGGAATTCTCTACCCCAGAGTGCAGTGGACACTACAACAAATTTGAGATGATAGATAGGTTTTTAATTAGTAGGGGGAGGAGAGTGAGCAGGGAGGTGGAGAAGGCCGAGATTAGGTCAGCCATGATCATATTGAATGGCAGAGCAGACTCGAGGAACTGAATTACCTACTCCTCGCTCTTATCAAAATGAAAGTTTATTGCAGAATCTAATTTTAAAAAATCTAACACCACATTTTACTGAGGGCCACCTGAAGACATTTGGCACAAAAGGGTCAATCAGCACCAAACTCCCTCTTGGGATCAGTATGTACATCAGCAGGATACTGCATATGAGGAACAGAGTACAAACGACACCTTACTTGTATTATGTGATTATAATGACCCTGACTTTCACTTTTGTATTGTTTCTCAGTTAACCCCTCCTTCCAGAAAAAAAAACTTCTTAAAATCATGACTGCTTCACTGCAAGGACATTGCTCCCAGACTGCTTCACTGCAGTGCATTTGCTATCTTCCAATATAACGAAAGCTTCACCAACTTTGGAAGTTTAAAACCAATGCATCAACTATCTCAGTCACTTCTTTCAAGACCTTAGGGTGAAGTCCATCCAGACCCAAGGATTTGTCAGCCTGCAGACAGAACAATTTGCTCAAACCACTTCCCTGGTGATTGTAATGTGAACTCAGTTTGCAGGGTGGACAAACAGGAACAGGCCACTGCCAACATTTATGCTCTATACAACCCACCGCCCAATGACCTTAGGTCACAGCGCGGCAAGGTCACAGCTCCATTCATATTCTTAACGCACCAAATGTCGCAATCAAAAGATTAATAGAAGGTTCCTTTACCATAAATCTGTTATGCTGAAAAGGAATATGAACTGGAATTAAACAAGTCCTCCTCAAGGTTAACGAATCCCTTCACTGCAGGAGGCCATTCAGCCCATCGAGTCTGCATCAACTCTCCAAAAGAGCATCTTTCCCAGGCCTCCCCCATCCCCAAACATTTACTGTGGTCAATCACCTACCGACAAATCTTTTGACACTAAGGGGTCAATTCACCTAACCAGCTCGTCTTTGGACTGCGGGAGGAAACCAGAGCACCCAGAAGAAACCCACGCAGACACAGGGAGAATGTGAAAAGTCCATACAGACAGTGACCCAAGGACAGAATTGAACCCGGGTCCCTAGTGCTCTGGTCACTCCAGTAGCTTTTCTTCCAAAGCTGAAGCAGGGAAATGAGTGCCAACAGGCTATGTAACTGCAGAGGGAATCGCAGCTCATGTCAATGCCCTCAATACTTGACACTAGTCACCTGATAGAGTTCAGGCAGCAAAGTACTAGCTGATCTTTCTTTCTTAGTCCAAAGGTACAGATGTTCCTTTGGCAAATCTGGCCAGGAACAGTTAACTCAGCACATTTAACATGAAGCCTTCTCTTACAGTAGGAGGTGCCTTTGAGAGAAAACGCCAGTTAAATTCAACAGTGCAGCACCGAGTCCATTCACATTAGCTACCTTTTCAAGTCGTCAAATACATCGGGCAGTAGAAAGTTGAGCAGTGACCAGAGTTCAGCTAGGTTATTCTGGAGGGGGGTTCCGGTCAACAGCAGCTTGTTGTCAGTATTGAACCTTTTCAACTCCTGAATCAAGCGGCAATTCAAGTTCTTGATTCTGTGGCCTTCATCCACGATGAGGTAGTTCCAGTGACAATTCTGTTTTATTTTGAGAAAAATAAAAATGAAGCGGTCATATAAATTTTTCAATTACAGCTAATAGAGAGACAGTGGAATTTAAACCAGAGCCACTACCCCGTTCCCTTTTTCCACAAGCACTAATGCTTACAGCTCCATAGCAACCAGATTTCATCCAATGACTGCTCATGAGCAAGCTTAAGACTCCATGTTAGCTGGATTGGGACATTACGATCCGGGAGAATTTGCTGCTGAGTCAGCTGGGCAGGAACAGCAATGGAATAAGGTAAGCATTCTCTTTCAGGATCTGTTCATGGGAAAATTAATATTGTGGAACAGCCCAGATTTAAAATTACTGAGTGCCCTCAAGTCAAAAGCATTAAAATAATAAAATGCTTTTCCCAGTGACATTGATCGAGAGACAGGAAAGCAGAAGAGAAGTGCTATAACATTACAAACCTCAGCAAAACTTGAAACAAACAAAAACATTAGCATTGCTGAAAAAAGACACATGGTTTGAATTTAACGAAAGTATGACCGTCAACTGATCCCTGGTGCATTTTCCATGGCAACGCCTCTACGCGAGTCCACTTGCCAACCAATCAGCACCTTGTTCCCTTAGATTTGGTATTTTTGCGATTCTGTCCTGAATAGTGCAAGAAAAAGTTTCAACAGCACATCTCTTTTTCCCAGCAATATTCAGTAGCCCAACTATTTATCTAAACACACGAACAAACTAACGATACTCCATCGAAGCCAATAAGTATAACTGATGAGTAAGTTCTGCTGCAATTAAACCAAGGTGTAAGCATTCGTTCCAACATTGCTAAAAATAGTGAGAGCTAACCAATCAAATCTCTGAATTCCTTTCCAAAAGCTGAGATTTCCATCAAAGGCGATGATGTGACAGATCAGCTTATAAACAGGGAACTCCATGAACTTGACAAAGATTACACAGGACCCATAACCATTTGACAGAGGCGAGGCCACATTGGATTTGGTACTGGGTAATGAACCAGGCCAGGTGTTAGATTTGGAGGTAGGTGAACACTTTGGTGATAGTGACCACAATTTGGTTACGTTTACTTTAGCGATGGAAAGGGTTAGGTATATACCTAAGTTAGGGTTAGGGTTAGTGTGGCTTTTGCTACCAAATAAACCTGTTGGACTTTAACCTGGTGTTGTTAAACTTCTTACTGTGTTTACCCCAGTCCAACGCCGGCATCTCCACATCAGGTATATACGGCAGGGCAAGTGTTATAGCTGGGGGAAAGGAAATTATGATGCGATTAGGCGAGATTTAGGATGCATAGGATGGGGAAGAAATCTGCAGGGGATGGGCACAATTGAAATGTGGAGCTTGTTCAAGGAACAGCTACTGCGTGTCCTTGATAAATATGTACCTGTCAGGCAGGGAGGAAGTGGTCGAGTGAGGGAACCGTGGTTTACTAAAGAAGTTGAATCTCTTGTGAAGAGGAAGAAGGAGACTTATGTAAAGATGAGACATGAGGGCTCAGTTAGGGCGCTTGAGAGTTACAAGTTAGCCAGGAAGGACCTGAAGAGAGAGCTAAGAAGAGCCATGAGGGGACATGAGAAGTCTTTGGCAGGTAGGATCAAGGAAAACCCTAAAGCTTTCTATAGGTACGTCAGGAATAAAAGAATGACTAGGGTAAGATTAGGGCCAGTCAACGACAGTAGTGGGAAGTTGTGCGTGGAGTCCGAAGAGATAGGAGAGGTGCTAAATGAATATTTTTCGTCAGTATTCACACAGGAAAAAGACAATGTTGTCGAAGAGAATACTGAGATACAGGCTATTAGACTAGACGGGATTGAGGTTCATAAGGAGGAGGTGTTAGCAATTCTGGAAAGTGTGAAAATAGATAAGTCCCCTGGGCCGGATGGGATTTATCCTAGGATTCTCTGGGAAGCTAGGGAGGAGATTGCAGAGCCTTTGGCTTTGATCTTTATGTCGTCATTGTCTACAGGAATAGTGCCAGATGACTGGAGGATAGCAAACGTTGTCCCCTTGTTCAAGAAGGGGAGTAGAGACAACCCTGGTAATTATAGACCAGTGAGCCTTACTTCTGTTGTGGGCAAAGGTTTGGAAAGATTTATAATCATCTAGAAAGGGACAATTTGATTAGGGATAGTCAATACGGTTTTGTGAAAGGTAGGTCGTGCATCACAAACCTTATTGAGTTCTTTGAGAAGGTGACCAAAGAGGTGGATGAGGTGTATATGGATTTCAGTAAAGCGTTTGATAAGGTTCCCCATGGTAGGCTATTGCAGAAAATACGGAGGCATGGGATTGAGGGTGATTTTGCGGTTTGGATCAGAAATTGGCTAGCTGTCAGAAGACAGGGTGGTGGTTGATGGGAAATGTTCATCCTGGAGTTCAGTTACTAGTGGTGTACCACAAGGATCTGTTTTGGGGCCACTGCTGTTTGTCATTTTTATAAATGACCTGGATGAGGGCATAGAAGGCTAGGTTAGTAAATTTGCGGATGACACTAAAGTCGGTGGAGTTGTGGACAGTGCGGAAGGATGTTGCAGGTTACAGAGGGACATAGATAAGCTGCAGAGCTGGGCTGAGAGGTGGCAAATGGAGTTTAATGCGGAAAAGTGAGGTGATTCACTTTGGAAGGAGTAACAAGAATACAGAGTACTGGGCTAATGGTAAGAACAAAGAACAATACAGCACAGGAACAGGCCCTTCGGCCCTCCAAGCCCGTGCCGCTCCCTGGTCCAAACTAGACCATTCTTTTGTATCCCTCCATTCCCACTCTGTTCATATGGCCATCTAGATAAGTCTTAAACGTTCCCAGTGTGTCCGCCTCCACCACCTTGCCTGGCAGCGCATTCCAGGCCCCCACCACCCTGTGTAAAATATGTCCTTCTGATATCTGTGTTAAACCTCCCCCCCTTAACCTTGAACCTATGACCCCTCGTGAACGTCACCACCGACCTGGGGAAAAGCTTCCCACCGTTCACCCTATCTATGCCTTTCATAATTTTATACACCTCTATCAAGTCTCCCCTCATCCTCCGTCTTTCCAGGGAGAACAACCCCAGTTTACCCAATCTCTCCTCATAACTAAGCCCCTCCATACCAGGCAACATCCTGGTAAACCTCCTCTGTACTCTCTCCAAAGCCTCCACGTCCTTCTGGTAGTGTGGCGACCAGAACTGGGCGCAGTATTCCAAATGCGGTCGAACCAACGTTCTATACATCTGCAACATCAGACCCCAACTTTTATACTCTATGCCCCGTCCTATAAAGGCAAGCGGCAAGCATGCCATATGCCTTCTTCACCACCTTCAAGGATCTGTGGACTTGCACACCCAGGTCCCTCTGCGTATCTACACCCTTTATGGTTCTGCCATTTATCGTATAGCTCCTCCCTACATTATTTCTACCAAAATGCATCAGTTCGCATTGAACTCCATCTGCCATTTCTTTGCCCAAATTTCCAGCCTATCTATATCCTTCTGTAGCTTCTGACAATGCTTCTCACTATCTGCAAGTCCAGCCAATGTTGTGTCCTCCGCAAACTTACTGATCACCCCAGTTACACCTTCTTCCAGATCGTTTATATAAATCACAAACAGCAGAGGTCCCAATACAGAGCCCTACAGAACACCACTAGTCACAGGCCTCCAGCCGGAAAAAGACCCTTCCACTACCACCCTCTGTCTTCTGTGACCAAGCCAGTTCTCCACCCATCTAGCCACCTCCCCCTTTATCCCATGAGATCCAACCTTTTTCACCAGCCTACCATGAGGGACTTTGTCAAACGCTTTCCTAAAGTCCATATAGACGACATCCACAGCCCTTCCCTCGTCAACCATTCTGGTCACTTCTTCAAAAATCTCCACCAGGTTAGTGAGGCATGACCTCCCTCTCTCAAAACCATGCTGACTATCGTTAATGAGTTTAAGTAAGATACTTGGTAGTGTGGATGAGCAGAGAGATCTCGGTGTCCATGTGCATAGATCCCTGAAAGTTGGCACCCAGGTTGATAGGGTTGTTAGAAGGCGTACAGTGTGTTAGCTTTTATTGGTAGAGGGATTGAGATTCGGAGCTATGATGTCATGTTGCAGCTGTACAAAACTCTGGTGCGGCCGCACTTGGAGTATTGCGTATAGTTCTGGTCGCCGCATTTAGGAAGGATGTGGAAGCATTGGAAAGGGTGCAGAGGAAATTTACCAGGATGTTGCCTGGTATGGTGGGAAGGTCTTATGAGGAAAGGCTGAGTGACTTGAGGCTGTTTTTGTTAGAGAGAAGAAGGTTAAGAGGTGACTTAATAGAGGCATACAAGATGATCAGAGGATTAGATAGGGTGGACAGTGAGAGCCTTTTTCCTCGGATGGTGATGGCTAGCACGAGGGGACATAGCTTTAAATTGAGGGGTGATAGATATAGGACAGATGTCAGAGGTAGGTTCTTTACTCAGAGAGTAGTAAGGGCATGGAATGCCCTGCCTGCAACAGTAGTGGACTCGTCAACATTAAGGGCATTTAAAGGGTCATTGGATAAACATATGGATGATATTGGAATAGTGTAGGTTAGATGGGCATTAGATTGGTTTCACAGGTCAACGCAACATTGAGGGCCGAAGGGCCTGTACTGCACTATAATGTTCTATTTGACCTGAATGCTACCAGATCCCATCCATTGACTTCCCGCTGCCTTGGCAAAGCAGCCAGCATAATTAAAGTCCCCCACGCACCCCGGACATTCTCTCTTCCACCTTCTTCTGTCGTGAAAAAGGTGCAAAAGTCTGAGATCACGTACCAACCGACTCAAGAACAGCTTCTTCCCTGCTGCTGTCAGACTTTTGAATGGACTTACCTCGCATTAAGTTGATCTTTCTCTACACCCTAGCTATGACTGTAACACTACATTCTGAACTCTCTCGTTTCCTTCTCTATGAACGGGATATTTTGTCTGTATAGCACACAAGAAACAATACTTTTCACTATGTTAATACATGTGACAATAATAAATCAAAAATCCAACCGAAGTTTAAAGAAGGAAGGTATTCTGCTCATTCACCTGGAAGTGTTTTCTGTCCCTCATGGCTATTTCGTATGAAGTGATGACAACTGGCAAGATGTGTAGAGAGCCCTGCCGTTTGTGAACTTTACGCAGGCTTCGTAAACGATCTTTTTGGTTTCCGTGATAAAGCAGCACTGGGATCTGTGATACAGAAGTATACCCATTAAAGCACACTGTGAAAAATCACACCAACACTAAGGTGTATAGTAGAGATTGGTTCCTGCCTATCTCACCTCTGGCGTGAATCGCTTGAACTCCGAAACCCAATTCGGTAGAGTAGACAGAGGGCCACAGACGAAGAAAGGTCCAGGGACTCCTCGATCCACCATCATGGCTATCATGGCAATACACTGGACGGTCTTTCCCAGGCCCATCTCATCCGCTAGAATCCCATTTATACCATTTTCCCACAGCATCTGAGACAGAAAAATAATCACATTAGGACCCCTAAAAGATGCCCACAACAACCCATCTTGAATTTATTGCTGTGTGCCTTTAGTGGATAGTAACAATCCTCTCTCTGCCCGCACCTCCTTGCAAGGACAAAATCAGGCTCATCTTCTGTAGCTAATCTATCGACTGGGACTCGATCAGGCTTTGTGGTAGCAGAGGCCTCCCAGCACCTGTGGAATGTCATCTTCAGCAGAGAATGGAGAGGTAGAAACTCAAATGCTGTAAATTTCATATCTGCCCACAATATTCTTTTGGGCTCAACAGCTCCCATCAATCCCACAAGCAGATTCTGTGGCTCAATAGTCAGCCCCCAGGTAAATATCTAAATGACCTTACATTACAATTACACTGAAATTTTAGGCAAGGTGCCATGTGTATTGCCTCAGTCATAGACGTTTACAGCATGGAAACAGGCCCTTTGGCCCAACTTGTCCATGCAGCCCAGTTTTTAACCATTAAGCTAGTCCCAATTTCCTGTGTTTGGCCCATATCCCTCTGACAGCAGAGTGAATTTCAAAGTTAGCATTGAACCTATAAACTGAGATGCAATGTAGAGCTTTAAGGAAAATTTAATCATCTTGCTGAACCTCACATTTGGAAATAGAACAAAATCCCTTTGATATATGACCTCAAACCAACAATATTTCTTTTAGACAAAAAGTGGTTCTGACACTTTATCTACAGTCCTGGACATTTAAGTGCAGGTGGCTAGAGGAAAGGACAAAACAAAAGATAATGGCCTATGATTCGTTCTCTCTCATCCAAGTCTCGGATTGTTCAAGCTGACCAACTTCAATGGGAAACCTTGTTGATTTTTGTGGGAACCACAGGAACTGCTAAGCTAAATCCCCCGTTGGTCACTGAAAAGAAAATCCTATCATTAAAAAGCACATATTTTCTAAGAGGTGTTCAGTAACTGTCTTCATCTCAAATTGATCTGATAGAAAAACCAGATGAGACTTGAACCGTACCCTAGATAGCTTGTCTCTTTCTAACAGAATCCTAGATCACTGGTTTCTTAGTGAATGTAACTTCAAACAAACAGCAGCAGAATTTACAATTAAACTAAATTTTATCCAAGTTAAATAACTTAAAGGTGTAGAATCTTGACAGCAACAAAGGACACTGCTGGATAAGGATTCCTACGAAATGTTAGTGCTCTGTGTGGCTAGTTCTTTCAACACAATCATTAAATGTCTGCACAGCCAAGCAGTATTAAAACAGAACAAGGCCTACAGGCCATGTGACCATGCACAATTGCAGCATCGCTGCTGCCTGATCTGGCTTTCAAAACTGCTCCCGTACTCCCAACAAGATGAAAAGCATTGTAAACTCACCCGCAGCCATTCCATACCCTCGACTTGGTACCACCTCATCACTCCACCCGTGAAGAGTTTGGGCTGTTGATATGGAACTGGTTGACTGTTCACCTGCCTCACAGGGTCCAGGAGATGCTGAGAGTTGTGACGTACAGTCTGGGCCAGCCTGTCTTTGATGTCAGAATTTGAATCTTGGTTCTTCTCAATATCTTCGGCCTCAAGCTTTATAGGTGGTGTAGCAGCATTCTTTATTGAAAATTATAAAACAAAGTCATTACAGAAACTACATATTAGATCTCAGTTAACATCGCACTTGGAGTATTGCGTACAGTTCTGGTCGCCGTATTATAGGAAAGATGTGGAGGTGTTGGAAAGGGTGCAGAGGAGATTTACCAGGATGTTGCCTGGTATGGTGGGAAAACCGTATGAGGAAAGGCTGAGGGGCTTGAGGTTGTTTTCGTTAGAGAGAAGAAGGTTAAGAGGTGACTTAATAGAGGCTTACAAGATGATCAGAGGATTAGATAGGGTGGATAGTGAGAGCCTTTTTCCTCGGATGGTGATGGCTAACACGAGGGGACATAGCTTTAAATTGAGGGGTGAGAGTTATAGGACAGATGTTAGAGGTAGGTTCTTTACTCAGAGAGTAGTAAGGGCATGGAATGCCCTGCCTGCAGCGGTAGTGGACTCGTCAACATTAAGAGCATTCAAATGGTTATTGGATAAACATATGGATGATACTGGAATGGTGTAGGTTAGATGGGCTTTAGATTGGTTTCACTGGTCGGCGCAACATCGAGGGCCGAAGGGCCTGTACTGCGCTGTAATGTCCTATGTTCTATGAAACAATATAGTGATCAAGTGAATGTCTACTTCCTCTGTTAGTTATGATGAATTATTTTCACAAAGGGCCAAGTCTCAAAATTGAATGAGCATGGTTTACCGCACAAGTCACTTCACTTGGCACCAATTTAAGCAAACAATTCAATTTGGAAACCACAGGAATGTGATTTGAAACAGATTCAGAGATATTGTACAGCACACTCTTGATCAGGTACTACTGCTGGGTTACTAAAGGGTTCCCTCTGTCTCCAACAGTGTTATATCATACCTGATAATGTGACAGAAAGTGTTCAATTCAATTCAAGCACCAACATTCCTTACTTTGTACCAAAGATACAACACAAAATGTGTAAAATAAACTTTTGTTGATGGCTAGGGATGAAAGATGGCCATGGAGATGAAGAAAACCAAATAAGCATGTTCTACCCTCAAACTATTTTCAGCTGAAGAATTGCAAAAAAAAAAAATCAATATTCTTGTCAACCACTGAGTTCCATTACTTCACTTCTCTTCAAGTCATTGCCTTTTGTTTGGGAATGCTCACAGAGGGCCCTCTGGTATCTTCCTCAAGTGAACAATCTTCACATGCAAGCTCAGGAAATGGCTATTCAACTGTGATGCACAAAGGGGACCACCTCCTGCTCGAATCCCATCTTCTCCATGGTTTCAATATTCAAAAGGTGGTAAAAATCCTTAAATAGGAATCAGGGACAGCTGCTTTGATGTGCAGAACAAAAGGAACACAAAGCTAGCCTCCAAAAATACTGGGAACGATCCTCCCAGCACACTGAGCTGCTCTAGCAGCACAGCAGGCCGGGAGACTTAAGAAGAGGCCGTTTCCAATGCTATCAGCTCCGCGCCAGAAATCAGCGCGGAGCTGCATAAATTTTAATGTAATCTACATACAATTAATGGGCCCAGGACTGAAGTCAGTGGGCCCACTAGCACCTCTTTCCCCCCCCCCAACCAGGAGTGTTGCACAACCACTGTTTACAACAATTCCCCACTAATTGATGGTAGGGGAGGGGGGCATAGAGGCCCTCCCAGGAGGTTGGAGTAAGGGATGCCCCCTGGACATTGCCAGCGTGGCCCCCTGGCACTTTCCACTGGGCATCAGGCTTTGCCAAGGAGGTGGGGGAAAAAAATCAGCAGGGATGGGAATCCCGCTGCCACTGCATTGGAATCAGTGATGGATGGAGGTCAGCAAATCGGGAGGCCAGCAGTGTGGGGCTACTGTGCGCGCCGATCTCCGCGCTGACAGATAGGCGCATGCGCAGTGACCTGCTCAGCACTATGCTGCCGGTGGGATTCTCCAGTGGGAATAGGCCCCGCCCACTGAATTTCAGCCTAATTCACACGAGGGCACGAGAGTGGGAGATTCATTTTGAAAATCCCGCTATAAAAACCAGCGGAACTTACTCGTTTTTACACACATATGGCACAGATTTTTTTGTGAGAATTCCACCCAGTGTATATTTACTAGAATTTATGGCCAGTTGGGTTGAGAAACATGGGCTCCAAGTGCTATAGAGACATAACATCTACCCTACCCAGATCTAGAACTGTTTTACCTCCTGGTTTGCAACACTACAGAGTATTAATGACTTACCTCGTCTGTTTTAGCCTTTTTCACTCTTGACAAAATGTCCTATAAAAAAAAAAGAAAGTAAATCAGCAGGGATTTGCAACAAGGCTCAACAAATGCATTTTAAACTACTAACAACATAGATTTACGACAGAAAGAGAATGCAAGAGACAGAATAATCAGTGGAGGGATTAAGATACAAATGTGATAATAAGATGTAAAAACCTTATTGAATTACCCAAAATAGGCAGTATATTTCATATGGAATAAGCAGTATTTGATGGTATGGGCAAACAGCAAGACCAACTGACAAATTTAGGTGGCTTTCCGTGGTAAATGTTGACAGTATACACAGGGACTGTACGTGAATTTTACAAAAATATACAAGACGCACAAGACTGGTTAAGCACTTGATATTAGCAGCCAGCTTGACAGGGAGTTGTCTAGTGAATAGAGACAGCAGAGGTAAATGGAAGTTTTAGCATAGATGAGATATGGCTAGTTTATGAGATGTGGGAGTCACTGGCACTTACGGTCACCCATACTGTTGTGTCCAGGGACGCACGTTGGGATTTCTCATTTTCTATTGATAGGATGTTTTCTGGATCGGAGGACAAGCTGATTGATATTTTGCTGCTAAAGCTCGAATTGGGAAGCAGTGCAAAGGTGAAGAGTTCAGGAGGATACAGACAGATTGGCACAGTGGCAAGTACAGGTTAGTTCAAAAAAAAAATGAAGTACTATATTTTGGGAAACTAGAACTCCAGGAAGATTTGAAAAACTAGTCTTTATTGACTAGAATAAGATAAGTGAAGGAGATGACAGTTCTAAGAAGTTTCAAAATCAGGAATCATCAGACAAAAGATTAAACTGAACTTAATCTCTCTCCACAAATGCTGCCTGACCTGTTTTCTACACCTTCAAAAAATGTTGATAAAGAAACCCGGTAACAGTGGAATAAAAGCAATGGCAGACATTTCACTATACAAGAGATGCGCAAGATCAAGTCGTGGAGGCGGAATCCTAACAGAATCACAATGGGCAGAGCCACATAATTAAAGACATTACAGCTTCATTCAATACAAATACCAGGAACAAGAGATTATTTATCACCTAAAGGAACAGACATGTTACCTCCTTATTGATGTAATCAGAAAGATTGTACGTTTCTCCTTCTCTTCCCCTTTTCTTCTTCACTGCTAAACATTTTAAAATCAGAAAGCAAATACAGGTTGGATCTTTGAACGATGTACATGCCCCACAATGCATAAAAACATTACAGAACTTGAGCAATTGAAGATTTCATACACTCAGCTAAATACCGCAACACTGAAGATGGCACTGCATATGGAGCCTTCAAAGTCATGCTGCTAAAGATGGAAAACATGTTCAGAACCTTGGTCCGGCCACATATGGAATATTGAGCAGTGTTTATAATTGTATTATAAAAAAGATGCACAGAAGAAGTTGCAAACATGTTAACAGAACTGTAGTCATTCCCAGAAGGAAAGTGAAAAGTTGGGTCTCTTTTCCTCTGACAAAAGGGGTGACCTAAAGGTCTTTAAAATTATGAAAGTTGTACATACAGTAAATAGTGTTTCTGCTTGTGGGGAAAAGCAAAACTCAGGTCATCAATGCATGATGAGTACCAAAAACCAACATAGGAAATTCAGAGGAAAACCTCTTTTTCCAGAGAGTGTTGACAATGTGGAACACTCACCCACAGGGAGTAGTTGAAGGAAATAGTATAGACACATCTAACGACAAGATAAACACAAGAGAAGGGAATTGAGGGTTGTGCTGACACAGGTGAAAGAATGAAAGGAAGCTCAAGTGGAACATAAACACAAACATGGTCTATTTTTGCACTGATTGCACAAGTCTATGTTGGTTACAGGGTCAAGGGAGATGGAGTAAATAGAAACCTAGCTCCATCTTCAAACAGAAAATGGGAGATGATGTTTATATTTGTACAGGCAAAACCCGTTGTTGTTGACCTTCTCTTGGTACCTCATAAAAAAAGAATATGGGGATAAGGTGGAGAGGTGGATTTGAGTCCAGGGAGAGATCAGCCATGATCTGATCGAATGCCTACTTCTGCTCCTAATCTCGATGTTTCTATGTGAGCTCTTATTACTAATGGACATTGTAGGAGATGAAAAGGGTCTTCAGTGAGATTTCAATTGATCGTCATTCAGGTTATCAACCTGCATACTGTCAGTGTTTCCTCATCAGACTGGCAAAAACCCACATTTCCGAATGTAATGCAATTTCCTAACCAGTTCTAGAATAAATGCCAAGAAATGGTGCAGCTATCCCATCTAGGAATATTCTGTGATCTGGACATAAACTCAGCAAACTGCACCATTACATCTAGGCAAAAAAAAAATTCAATGATTGCAAAAGTCTGCATTTGTGGCTGGACCATTGGTTTTAAATATTGTGCCAAATGAGTTGGTGAAGTGTTAATCCAACCATGGAGATACAAATCTGCATACTACCGAAGACATCTTGGGGCTTAGTTAATCTTGCTAAACTATTAAAGCAACAATTCTGCTCAAGTTTTCTGTGCAAGCTAGTCAGATCTGAAACCATAACACTGAAGGATATGATAAATTTAACAGGACTTCTTTTCTTAATGATACTACCAATTGAAAAAGCATTACTTTATTTAAATCAAAGGCACTGAAAAGTACCTAATTTAATTAAATACACCAATAGTATTTTGATGCCACAAGAGCCTTGACTGAAACTGTCAACATATTTCTATTTATTCTAACTGGAAGATGTTGAATGAATACAAGTACCCAACTGGATTGCTTGATTCAAAGTGGATTAAAGTGCTTTTCAATAGTCAGGTTGTGATAGGTGCTATCAAAATGTAAGCTCATTTTTTGATAGGAGCACAGAACTCCTGATACACGTGATATAAAGTGTCTTACTCTGCTCCCAAGGGGAGATTTGTTAAAACTGCAATGATGAACAAACACATACCTGTTTCAGTTTCTTGTACTGAGCAGTTGTCCCCCTTCACCTGGGCACATACAAAATAAGAATCAAATTTGTTGCTTCACCTTCTTAAAACACAACGGTTCTTAAAAAGCCACCAGTTTAATACGGATCCCATACAATACTTAAAAAAGAGACAGACATCCCAAACCTCGCAACATTTGAAAGAGTTCCATTCTCATTATGCAGAACTCCAGGAACATGACTTGTGGTTGAGAGTTTAAATACCCAAGGAACAAATTATAATTGGGAAATTTGGCAGGAGAAAGTCAGTCAAAGAAATTAGGTAATTACTGGGGAGGCCACTGAAGCAGAATAAAGGAATCCACAGGAACAATGAAAATTGACTTCTAGAGGAAAACAGGAGTGAGGAATTGAGGAAGAAGGCAGAGTTGATTAATGGAATAAATGGGTGTTGAATAAAGAAAGCTTAAGAACAGAAAAGAGCTATGGTATAATATAAACACAGTACAGCAGAGAAAAAAAAAGTCAGACTTGGCCCAGTGATTGCAATCTCACAGAAGTTAGAAGGTCATAGTTTCAAATCCAATCTAGTGCAGGACTAAAGGAGTGCTACACTGTCAAAGCTGTTTTTCCCCAGGTGAGACATTAAATCAAGGTCCCATCTTCCTCCTCAGGTGAATGCTGAAATCCTCTTGCAGTACAGTGGGCGGCACGGTAGCACTGCTGCTTCACAGCTCCAGTAACCTGGGTTCGATTCCCGGCTTGGGTCACTGTCTGTGTGGAGTTTGCACATTCTCCTCGTGTCTGTGTGGGTTTCCTCTGGGTGTTCCGGTTTCCTCCCACAGTCCAAAGATGTGCGGGTTAGGTTGATTGGCCATGCTAAAATTGCCCCTTAGTGTCCTGAGATGCGTAGGTTAGAGGGATTAGTGGGTAAATATGTAGGGATATGGGGGCAGGGCCTGGGTGGGATTGTGGTCGGTGCAGACTTGATGGGCCAAATGTAGGGTTTCTATAATACTCAGTTCTTCAAGTCTCTTGGCCAACATGTAATCCTCAATCAAGATAACTCAAATACATTAATGGTCATTTATCATGCGGTTGTTTTCAAACCTGTAAGTTAATCAATGTTATGCGCAAATTGGCTGCTGTGTTTTCCTACATTAAAACGGTGACTAGCACTTGGTGCTTTTCAGTAGTCAGGTTGTGATAGGTGTTATCAAAATGCAAGATCATTCTTTATGTTCGGAGAACCCATACCATGATGCTCCGCTCCCAAGGAGAGATTTGTTTCTGCAGGGATTTAAGAAGAAGGAATGTGTTGTCACAGGCAGTACCTGCCAGAGTTCATTAGATCTGGTCAGTGAAGAGTAGATAAACATCTGATGCAGGTAGCTAAATGGCCTGTTCCCAAAACATTCCTGATTCTATTTTACACTCCTTCACTTTAACATAATTGTTGATTTCATAGACCTTAATAATTCCCCAAATACAGCTGTCTAGTCATTACCATTTGAGCAGTTACCAGCAGCATTTTCTTTTTTTCAAGTTTTGTTTTTCTGTGCTGTTCCTGTTAGAAATAAATACATTATTTTCTTAGTAATCCAGTGTGACAAAGAAGGTATTTTAGCTTATCAGCGTATAACTTTTTTAAAAACTAAAATTAGAGCCAAATCCACCCTTCCTTCCAGCGTGATATTTCAGCAAGTGACTCTAGAAAGAGATTTATATTTTATTCTCCCCTTCCCCTCCTGAAACCAATTTCATGCTCACACAAGCAGTTATCCATTAACTCACCTCAAATGGCTACGTTTTTATGTGCAAGTCTTTCGCTGTGGGGTAGAAATGAACAGAACCTGGTTTTGTTTCTGTCAGACAGCCATACCGACACACTTTCCAGCAAGGATCAAGCGTTCCAACCAATTACAGCCTTGTCTGTTCCAAAGATACAGAACCAACTGCAGTCTCATCATCTAACGCAGCAGAGAATGGCTTTAATGGCTGTGTTATTGTCTTTATCTCAAAACTTAAAAGAGCAGCAAGATTATTGCTGCATCATTCAGACTGACTGAACAAGCCATCAAAAAAACGTAGAGTCCCGAACCTTCAAACTGAAGCAGCAAATTCTTCCAACTGAAGCAGCAAATTCTTCCAAGTTTCAAACTGAAGGCGAAAGCAGTTAAATGGTAGAACTTCATCGAATCTCAGAATTCCCACAGTGCAGGAGGAAGCCATTTGGCCCATCAAGTCTGCATCAACAACAATCCCACCCAGGCCCTACCCCATGTATTTCCCCTGCTAATCCCCCTGACACTAAGGGACAATTTGGCATGGCCAAACATCCTAACCCACACATCTTTGGACTGTGGGAGGAAACCGGAGCACCCGGAGGAAACCCACGCAGACATGGGGAGAACATGCAGACTCCACACAGACAGTGACCCGAGGCCAGAATTGAACCCAGGTCCCTGGCACTGAGGCAGCAGTGCGAACCACTGCCACCTTGCCGATTTGGTAGAAATGTTGAATTCAATTCAGAAGATAGCAAGGAACAAGAACAGCCCACATGGCCCATTAATCATGCCTCACTGACGGCCCGTGCACACCCTAACCTATTGGACATTTCATTTCCTTCCAGTCCATATACACTCCCCTCTATCATGAACACCACCATCCACCCATTTAAATCTCCTACAGCAGAAAGTTCTGAATCTGTCCAAACTTTCAAAAAATAAAAATCAGGAAATGCTGGAAATACATAGCAGACCTGCCATATAACAGAAAGAGGCTAACAATTCGGATGGGATCCTTCGGTCAGTGTTTTTGATTTCCAGCCATCATTTTCTTTAAAGATATCCATTCAACTTTTATTTTTCATTATTCATCCCTGGCTGACCTGATCAAGACAGCATCCTCCCCCCCCACCATATATGTAACCAAATAAGTACACAGAAATTACCTCCAGCTGTTGTTGTTCCATTTTTGTCAGTAAGAACTTTGAGTAAATGTTACTCTTCTCTAGTAGGTGCTGCAATCGCTTATAACGCATTTCATGAGAGTCTTTTTCCCAGAACATTTTGGCCTAGAAAAATAAGTCATGAAGAAATTTCAACCAATAATCACAATACAACTATTCATTTCGACTTTCAACCTCACTTACTGAGAACATCAATTTAACCACAAGAGTCTTTCACAATTAAGTGTGTGTCAGGCACAAATCACCCCCAGTACAACCAAAAGTTATCCAACGGAATAAATTGCAATCCTTTCACTGCAAAGCTGTTCTAATTTGGTGCTTGAATAGGCTACTTGGACTATTGATCCTATTTTACCATTCAATTACCATTGAATAGCTGTTCAATTTTTAGCTTTAACTCCTTTCCTGTTTGCCCCCACCCCCAGCCCACAACTCCCCTGAAAAAAAGATCAAAAATCTGAATAGTCAAGTTAAATAATGACCACTGCTGTGAAAAATAATTAATTTCAGACGAAAATAAAATTCCTTATCATCTGATTTAAATGGAGGCCCCTTATTTCTGAACTGTCCCCTAGTTTTAATTCCCAATCGTCTCAGCAAACACCCCGTCAAGCCCTAGATTGTAGCACTTCCCAGTGACAGATGTTAGTTTGCCTATAAAATTCTTGCTTTGTTTCCCTTTCTTGAAGAGGTGTTAAATTTGTGGTTTTCCAATTCACTGAGACCGTTCCAGAATTGAGGAAATTGTGGAAGATTACAACCAATGAATTCATTATCTCCACAGCCAATTCTTTTAAGACTCGAGGATACAGGGCATCAGGTCTAAGGGCATGTCAGCCTTTGGTCCTGTTAGCTTAAGTAACTTATTTACTGATCGTAATTGTTCCAAGTTCCTCCCTCCCCTTTCCTGCTTGATTTTCTATTAATGGGTATGCTTGTGGGTTCTGCTGCGAGGACATATACAAAATATCTGTTCAAAGTCTCAGTTTCCCATTATTAATTCCCCAGTCTCACCCTCTAAGGGACCAACACTCACTTTAGCTACTCTCTTTACATATACCTTGAATCTTTCACCTGTGCTTTTATATTTCTTCTTAGCTTTCACTAATTTCTCCCTCATGTTTTTAGTCAGCTTTTGCTGGTTTCTACAATTTTTCCAATCTTCATAGAATCCCCACAGCACAGGAGGCCACTCGGTCCATCGAGCCTGTACCGACCACAATCCCACTCAAGCCCCCATCTCCACAACCCCACTCATTCAGCCTGCTAATCCCCCTGCCTTAAGGGGCAATTTAGCATGTCCAATCAACCTAACCCACACATCTTTGGAATGTGGGAGGAAACCCACGCAGACACAGGCATAACGTACAAACTCCACACAGACAGTGACCTGAGGCTGGAATTGAACCCAGGTCCCTGGTGCTGTGAGGCAGCAATGCTAACCACTATGCTGCCTATGGTGCCTCTTACGACCCTTGACTAATTTATGCTGCATTGCACACTAACTTCCTTAGCCACAGACGGTGCATCCTTTCCGTAGTCTTTCTTTCTCAATGGGTGCGGCCTGTACCTGTCTTGAAAAAGACACCTGCCTATTCATAGCAGCTTCAGAAGACTGTTGGTCTTGGCCAATAATCCTCCCTTAACCAACACTAACCAATTGATTACCTACTCATCCATTTACTATTGTAGGACTGCCCACCTACAGCAAATGAAATTTGAAATGAGTTATTGAACATCCTGAGAATGTTACGGGGCATTAGAATAATATAGCAAATTTGCAACACAGGAGGCCATTCAGCCCATTTATTATTGAAAAGGACAAAAGTGCAACATTTCAGGGAGAAGGCGGAGGGAGCAGCACTATGTAAATCGTTCTTATGGAGAGCTAGCACAGAAATGATGAGTTGAATGGTCCTATCTGTGCTACAGCAATTCTGCTCTAATTCCACATTCAATCTGTATCTTTTATAAAATGCATTGAGGGTTTTGACATCTACTACATTTCAGGCAAGAGTTCTAAACCACCACTATTTTCACAACATATTTCTCAGCTTCCCTCTAATCTTTCTCGTAATTACTTAAAACCCATGCCATTGGTTACTGACAGTTCTGCCAAGTGTAATAGTTAATTCCTATCCATCATCTAAGCCTCTCAATTGTACACGTATAATTTAAACTCTCAATTTCCTCAGTACCAAAAACTTCAACCTAACCAAAAGCAAAATCCTGCAGGTGCTGGGAAACAGAAAATGCTAGAAGTATTCTGCAGCAGGGAAAGAGTTAACATTTCAGGCCGATGACTAAAGGAAAACATCCCATATATCATGTTAACTACTTTCCAGTTAGCTTCAGGGATCTGTATACCAGGCACCCCAAGGTCCTCTTGTTCTTCTACATTTCTCAGTATCTTACCATATATTGTGAATTCCCTTACTTTCTTTGCCCTCTCCAAATACATTACCTCATTTCTCTGGATTGAATTCTACTTGCCACTTTTCTGCCCACTCCATTGATATCTCCCTGCAGTCCACAGGACAATTACTGCATCTTTTGAAAATTTCATCATGCCATCTATATTGAAGTCTAAATCATCAATGTAAACGATCAAAATAGGAGAACCTCACAGAGCACTGCCAAACTCCAGTCTTTTAGCTAGAAACCATCAGTCTACCATTTCTGCCAAGAGCCAATTTTGGATCCAACTTGCCACTTGCATCCTATGAATATTTACCTTTTTTGACCAATCTGTCATGTAGAATTACCCCAGCTCTTGTTGTGTAACTTTTTCTTTAGCATATTTAATATGACAAAAATCGTACATTATAAAAAGCAAAATATGACACTGGGCCAGAGACATATTAGGTTAGATAACCAAAGGGCTAGATCTAGAGCAGTGGCTTAGAGGAAGAGAATTTCGATCCAGCGAAAGTGAAGCAATGACGATAGAGCTCCAAGTCAGGATGATGTGACTTGAAGGAGAACGTGCAGGTGACAGTGTTGCCTTGTGTCTACCATCCTGTCCTGGATGGTAAGAGCGAATGCTGATGGTGGTGGATGGCCTGCTATGTCCTGGATGGTGTCAAGCTTCTTGAGTGCTGTTGGAGCTGCACCCATCCAGGTAAGTGGAGTATTCATCACACTCCTGACTTGTCCCTGTAGATGGTGGACAGGCTTTGGGGAGTCAACATGCAGTTACTGCAAAATTCCCAGCTTTTTACTTGCTCTTGGAGCCACGGTATTTATATAGCTGGTCCAGTTCAGTTTCAGATCAGTGACAACCAAGGATGTTGGCAGCAAGGGACTTAGCAACGCAATTCCCAATCAATGATGCCTCGGCAAAGCAGCCAGCATAATTAAGGACCCCACGCACCCCGGACATTCTCTTCCACCTTCTTCCATCGGGAAAAAGATATAAAAGTCTGAGGTCACGTACCAACTGACTCAAGAATAGCTTCTTCCCTGCTGCTGTCAGACGTTTGAATGGATTTATCTTGCATTAAGTTGATCTTTCTCTACACCCTAACTATGACTGTAACACTACATTTTGCACTCTCATTTCCTTCTCTATGAAAGGTATGTTTTGTCTGTATAGCGTGCAAGAAATAATACTTTTCACTATGTTAACACATGTGACAATAAATCAAATCAAACTCAGGTCTCTGGCGCTGAGGCTGCAGTGCTAACCACTGTGCTACCCGTCAGCATGGTTTTGTCAAGGGGAGATCACGTCTAACAAATTTGATTAAATTTTGAGGAGGTGACTAGACGTGTAGATGAGGGCAATGCAGTTGATGTGGTTCACATCAGTGGAGCTTTTGACAAGGTTCCACGTGGGAGACTAATGAAGAAGCTAACAGCCCATGGGATCTAGGGCTTAGTTGCAGGAGGCAGAGAATGTATGATCAGTAAGTTCACAGATGACACAAAAAAATGGTGGTGTGTATATAGCGATGAGGAAAGCCTTAGATTACAGGGAGCTATAGACTGGCTGGTCAGATGGGAAGAACAGCGGCAAATGGGATTTAACCCTGAAAAAAATGTCAGGTGATGCGTATTGGGACAACTAACAGGGAAGGGAACACACAAAGAACAGTAAGATGCTAGGAAGTACAGAGGATCAGAGGGGCCTTGGGCTGCATGTCCGGAGATTCCTGAAGGCAGAGGAACACGTAGATAAGGTGGTTAAAAAGGCATAAGTGATGTTGCCCTTATTAGCCAACGCATAGAATACAAGCACAGGGAGGTTATGATAGGCTGTATAAAACGTCTGTCAGACCACAAATAGAGTAGTGTGTGCAGTTTTGGAACATCAGCCTTCTCTTTTGCACTGACTGGGTTCTGCCATCATTGAGGATGGGGATGTTCATGAAGCATTCTCTCCAGTTAGCTTTCTAATTTTCTACCACCTTTCAGAGCCGATAGGGGCAAAACAACAGGTTTAAATCTGATTCGTTGGTTGCAGGATTGCTTAGCTCTATCGCATCCTGTTTCATATTTAGCACGTACGCAGTCCTGTTATAACTTCAATAGGCTGGTAGCTCTTTTCTCTATGCCTAGTGCTGCTCCTACTCATCGAACCAGGCTTGGCAGCAATGAGACTGAGGGATATGCTGGGCCACAAGATCTGTTGCTGATATCTAGAGAGCCTCAATGATGCCCAGATCAGTTTTGCATCTCTCTCATTCAGCAATGGCAGTGCCACATAACACAATGGAATGTGTTCACAGTGCAAGGACAAGATTTCATACCTACAAAGACTGAGATGGTCACTCCTACCAACACTATCATGGACACGTGCATCTATGACAGGTAGATTGGTGAAAATGGAGTATGTTTTCCCTCGTATTTCCACACTGCCAGTCTGGAAGATATGTCCTTCAGGACTTGGTCAGCTTTGTCAGTAGTAATGCTACCCAAACCATTCTTGGTGATGGACATTGAAGATCTTCATCCAGAGTACCTTCTGTATCCTTGTTACCCTCAGTGCTTCTCCCAATTGGTGTTCAAGGAGTATGGATTCATCAGCTGAAGGAGGGCGGAATTCTTTGTCTGAATTTGACTTGATGCAATGAGGCTTTTGGTAGAAGCTGGGTTTTGGATGGGATGAAAACTGAATTGCATACAAGGCCATCCAAGGAAGTATCAACCAACGGTGTGGATCAGGAATTGCATAGGCCAGACTTGAAAGGACAACAGAATTCCTTACCTGAAGGACATTAGTTAGTCTTCCATGTTTATCTAATAATTTTCTTTGTTCCATTTCAAACTTTGATTCTATGATCATGTTCCCACTTCCCCATCAAGCTAGTTTAAACCTTTCGCAACAGCACAACCAAACCTACCCTTCCCCAAAGTATGGGAGTCTAAAACTAGAGGGCATAGGTTTAAGGTGAGAGGGGAGAGTTACAAAAGTGTCCAGAGGGGCAATTTTTTCACACAGAGGGTGGTGAGTGTCTGGAACAAGCTGCCAGAGGTAGTAGTAGAGGCGGGTACAATTTTGTCTTTTAAAAAGCATTTAGATAGTTACATGGGTATTTGTCAAGGGCAGGTCGTGCCTTACGAGCCTGGTTGAGTTCTTTGAAAATGTGACCAAACACATTGACGAAGGAAGAGCGGTGGATGTGGTCTATATGGACTTCAGCAAGGCGTTCGATAAGGTCCCCCATGCAAGACTTCTTGAGAAAGTGAGAGGGCATGGGATCCAAGGGGCTGTTGCCTTGCTTGCCTGCAGAAGGCAGAGAGTGGCTGTGGAGGGGTCTTTCTCTGCATGGAGGTCAGTGACCAGTGGAGTGCCCCAGGGATCTGTTCTGGGACCCTTGCTGTTTGTCATTTTCATAAATGACCTGGATGAGGAAGTGGAGGGATGGGTTGGTAAGTTTGCTGACGACACCAAGGTAGGTGGTGTTGTGGATAGTTTGGAGGGATGTCAGAAGTTGCAGCGAGACATAGATAGAATGCAAGACTGGGCAGAGAAGTGGCAGATGGACTTCAACCCGGATAAGTGTGTAGTGATCCATTTTGGCAGATCCAATGGGATGAAGCAGCAGTATAATATGAAGGGTACCATTCTTAGCAGTGTAGAGGATCAGAAGGACCTTGGGGTCCGGGTCCATAGGACTCTTAAATCGGCCTCGCAGGTGGAGGATGCGGTCAAGAAGGCGTACGGCGTACTAGCCTTCATTAATCGAGGGATTGAGTTTAGGAGTCGGGAGATAATGCTGCAGCTTTATAGGACCCTGGTTAGACCCCACTTGGAGTACTGCGCGCAGTTCTGGTCACCTCATTACAGGAAAGATGTTGAAGCCATTGAAAGGGTGCAGAGGAGATTTACAAGGATGTTGCCTGGATTGGGGGGCATGCCTTATGAGGATAGGTTAAGGGAGCTTGGTCTCTTCTCCCTGGAGAGACGAAGGATGAGAGGTGACCTGATAGAGGTTTACAAGATGTTGAGAGGTCTGAATAGGGTAGACTCTCAGAGGCTATTTCCAAGGGCTGAAATGGTTGCTACGAGAGGACACAGGTTTAAGGTGCTGGGGGGTAGGTACAGAGGAGATGTCAGGGGTAAGTTTTTCACTCAGAGGGTGGTGGGTGAGTGGAATCGGCTGACGTCGGTGGTGGTGGAGGCAAACTCGTTGGGGTCTTTTAAGAGACTTCTGGATGAGTACATGGGATTTAATGGGATTGAGGGCTATAGATAGGCCTAGAGGTAGGGATATGATCAGCGCAACTTGTGGGCCGAAGGGCCTGTTTGTGCTGTGGCTTTCTATGTTCTATGGGTACGATGGGTATAGAGGGATATGGGCCAAATGCGAGCAATTGGGATTAGTTTACGGGTTTTAAAAAAAAGGGCGGCATGGACAAGTTGGGCCAAAGGGCCTGTTTCCATGCTGTAAACCTCTAATGACTCTATTCCACAATATCCTGGCCCTGTTGAAATACAACTTCTTACTGTTGAAATACAACATCTCTGGTTTACACAAGTTCAATTTCTCCCAAATCTGAACCTAATGTACCAGGAATCAAAAGTGCTCCCTTTTACGCTCTCCAGTCATATACAACTGCTTTATCTCCAACTTCTATACAAACTAGCATGTGGCACTGGGAGGAATCAGATTACTATCTTTGCAACCCTGCTTTTTAATTGGTTTCCCAGCTAAAAAGCAAGATTTGCCATGCCTCAAAACAATTTATATAATTACTTCATAAACTCCTTCCAGTAAAGAAAAATATTCCAACCTCCCTTCTCATTCCTAACTTCCCTGCTTTCATTTCTATGCCTCAAATGGCAAACTTCACTGAGTCTTTTTCAAAGGAAATAAGTCCAACTTCCTTTCTATTTCTGTATAGCTTCTACTCCTCACACCCTGAACCGTTAGTTTATTTCAGCCTTCATCCCACCCCCATGTATACACAAAGATCAGAAATTATTTATAAGACAAGATGAAGTTAGGTTGAACACAAACCAGCATAGATCTGTTTTTGCTGAAGAGGCCAGTGCTGTAAGGTTCTATATAGCATAGCTGCAGCAGCTCCTACTCTGAACTGCACTGTAATTTAACAGAGAGCCTTACCTCTTTCATCAGCTTTCTCTCCTCCACCTGCCCTTCTTTCTCCAGCTGCCTTTCCTCTTCTAACATGCTGGCTGTTATGATCTCATTCCCCTCATGCTCAGCCATCTCATTATTTCTAGACTCTGAAGGAAAAAAAAACAGGCCAGTTGTTCAAATGGTTACAAATAATCTCTTGATTGTTCGATAAATTCATTGTCAAATGAGCACCCAAGTCATACATAAAAGATCCCAAGCTGGGCTGAACTGACTTGAGATACTGTATTAGGGTTATACTCACCCTGGAGTAGGAGGGGGAAAATCTCATCATGATCAGTCGTCGTCAATCCTCCATCAGGGAACAAGTCATTGCTTAGCCATGACATCCACAGCTTGCCAATACTTGATTTGCACATTAAGATTAACCACTTGCCTGAAATACTGGTAAGTTGCCGATGCCAAGAGCCATTACCTCACAGCAGTGCCACAACTTTGTTGTTGGCCTATACCATCTGAACAGGCAAAACACAGCCAACCAGTTTCCACCAGGCCTGGCAGTAGACACTACCTGGAGCACTCAAACACAAACTGCTGGAAAATCTCAGCAGATCTGCCAGCATCTGTGGACAGACAATATATGATGTGGAGATGCCGGCGTTGGACTGGGGTAAACACAGCAAGAAGTTTAACAACACCAGGTTAAAGTCCAACAGGTTTATTTGGTAGCAAAAGCCACAAGCTTTCGGAGCTCTTAGCCCCTTCTTCAGGTGAGTGGGAATTCTGTTCACAAACAGGGCATATAAAGACACAAACTCAATTTACAGAATAATGGTTGGAATGCGAATACTTACAGCTAACCAAGTCTTAAAGGTACAAACAATGTGAGTGCAGAGAGCATTAAGACAAGTTAAAGAGATGCATATTGTCTCCAGGTAGGACAGCCAGTGAGACTCTGCAAGCCCAGGCAAGCTGTGGGGATTACAGATAGTGTGACATGAACCCAATATCCCGGTTGAGGCCGTCCTCATGTGTGCGGAACTTGGCTATCAGTTTCTGCTCAGCGATTCTGCGCCGTCATGTGTCGTGAAGACCACCTTGGAGAACGCTTACCCGAATATCAGAGGCCGAATGCCCGTGACCGCTGAAGTGCTCCCCAACAGGAAGAGAACAGTCTTGCCTGGTGATTGTCGAGCGGTGTTCATTCATCTGTTGTCGCAACGTCTGCATGGTTTCCCCAATGTACCATGCCTCGGGACATTCTTTCCTGCAGCGTATCAGGTAGACAACGTTGGCCGAGTTGCAAGAGTATGTACCGTGTACCTGGTGATGGTGTTCTCACGTGAGATGATGGCATCTGTGTCGATGATCCGGCACGTCTTGCAGAGATTGCTGTGGCAGGGTTGTGTGGTGTCGTGGTCACTGTCCTCCTGAAGGCTGGGTAGTTTGCTGCGGACAATGGTCTGTTTGACAACGCTGTGACAACGGATGAATGAACACTGCTCGACAATCACCAGGCAGGACTGTTCTCTTCCTGTTGGGGAGCACTTCAGCAGTCACAGGCATTCGGCCTCTGATATTCGGGTAAGCGTTCTCCAAGGTGGCCTTCACGACACACGACGACGCAGAGTCGCTGAGCAGAAACTGATAGCTAAGTTCCGCACACATGAGGACGGCCTCAACTGGGATATTGGGTTCATGTCACACTATCTGTAATCCCCACAGCCTGCCTGGACTTGCAGAGTCTCACTGGCTGTCCTGTCTGGAGACAATACACATCTCTTTAACCTGTCTTAATGCTCTCTCCATTCACATTGTTTGTACCTTTTAGACTTGATTAGCTGTAAGTATTCGCATTCCAACCATTATTCTGTAAATTGAGTTTGTGTCTTTATATGCCCTGTTTGTGAACAGAATTCCCACTCACCTGAAGGAGGAGCTTAAGACTCCGAAAGCTTGTGGCTTTTGCTACCAAATAAACCTGTTGGACTTTAACCTGGTGTTGTTAAACTTCTGACAGAGAATACAGCCAATGTTGAGAGTCAGGATGACCCTTCAGAGCTGAAGACAACGAAAACAGGACGAGATTTATTCTGAGGGGTGCGTGCACTGTAATTGATAGGAAACCAAAAGAGAAAATGCTGGAAAATCTCAGCAGGTCTTGCAGCATCTGTAAGGAGAGAAAAGAGCTGACGTTGAGTCCAGATGACCCTTTGTCAAAACGTCAGCTCTTTTCTCTCCTTACAGATGCTGCCAGACCTGCTGAGATTTTCCAGCATTTTCTCTTTTGATTTCAGATTCCAGCACCCATAGTAATTTGCTTTTAACCAGTGTAATTGATAGGGATGGCATAGACAAAAAGACAAAAGGTAATGGTGATGATGAAGGCTAGAAACGGCGCTAAACACATCCATTAAGAGATTGGAATGTGTAAATGACAGAACAGAGATGCAGAGTGAAGGAATGTGGCAGATGGCCCCAGTGAGGTGGGGAGGATGAAACAAGTTGGAAAGTGAGATTTTCGAAATGGAAAAATAAAAAGAAATTAAAGCAATCAAAATTCATGATGAAAAGAAGAAATGAAATAAAAGGGAATGGAGTGGAGGTGGAGGAGTGAGTTCATGCCATTCCTATCAATTACAGCACCCCCTCCTCCACAGTATAAATCTCATATTTTCCTTGCCTTCAGTCTGAAAGGTCATCCAGATTCAGAACATTGGCTCTATTCTCTCTCCACAAATGCTGACCTGCTGAGATTTTCTGTTTTGTTTCAGATTCCAGCATCCTCAGTATTTTGCCTTTATCTGGAGCACTCAATTTGCTCCATTACACAGTGCCTTATCTGATAGTTAACAGCACACAGCTGGCCCCAACAATATTGCAGTACTGGCCCTTAGGATTTCTGTGGGGAAGAGAGGGAGTCAGTTATTGCAAAAGTCAGCCCAAGCATTTGCATGTCTGCAGTAAAAAGAAAGGCACTGTTTTGGACAGGAAATTAGTATTTGTACTCAACCATCATACTTAACAGCCATTATCAGTTACTTCTCAGCAAACCATAGCATGGAGAGCCTGCCATTACTTTTTCCCCTATTCAATGACTGCAGTACAGCGTGTGCACACGACTGTAAAAAAGAGCAGGAAATACTCAGCAGATCTGACAGCACCTCTGGAAAGAGAATCAGAATAAACGTTCCAGCTCAAGGAGCTCTCTTCAGCGCTGAAGGAAAGTAGAAACATGTTTTGAGCAACAATGGAGCAGCAGCACAAGGAGAGATTGACTAATACAAAATTTCATGGTACAAGAAACAATTGGAGCAGTAAATGGTTGCAGTAAAGAAAAAGCTCTCTCCAGAGTGGGTGTGAATGGTAGAATAATGAACAGCATCATGCAATCTGATCTAGGGATACTCAAAGCTAACAGGGGTAACACAGTGATTAGCACTACTGCCTCACAGCACCAGGGGCCTGGGTTCAATTCCCAGCTTGGGTCACTGTCTGTGCGGAGTCGGAGTCTGCACGCTTTTCCCGTGTCTGTATGGGTTTCCTCCGGGTGTTCCAGTTTCCTCCCAGTCTGAAAGGCATGCTAGTTAAGTGCATTGGCCATGCTAAATTCTCCCTCGGTGGGCCCAGATGCTGGAGTGTAGCAACTAGGGGATTTTCACAGTAACTTCATTGCAGTGTGATTGTAAACTGACTTGTGACACTAATAAACTTTAAGGAGTGCACTCACACCCTTCAGTTGGATCAGCCAAAAAGTCTAACAATGTCAGAGCTCTGTAGAAGGATCATTTGGATCAAAAATATTAACTGTTTCTTTCCACAGGTGTTGTCAGTCCTGAGTTTATCCAACATTTCCTGTTTTAATTTCAGATTTCCATCATCTGCAGTACCTTGCTTTTATTTTAATCAGAATTTAAATGTAACTCATTTATACTAGGAATTTATTGTAATAGCAGTAAAGAGACAAACAGAACTCTGGACACCAGGCAGACATGCACAAATAACCATTATAACAGCTGTTACATAATGCCAGTGAAATGTTTAAAAATCAACAATATGCAACATTTGTAATCAACTCCCCATCTAATGCAACATAAATGACAATTTTAAAAAATTAAAACAAAAATGTTTATATCCACAAAGAACTTGTATCTAAAAGTAAACAAACAAAAGGACTTCAGAGGAACAATCAGACAATATTTAACACCAAGTCACATTAGGACAGATGCCAAAAGCTTGATCAGAAAGGTAGTTCTTAAATGAGCATCACAAAGGAAAGATAGAGGGGTTATGGGGGGAAATGTCAGTGCTAAAGGTAAAAGACATGGTCAATAGGAATGAACAATAGACCAGAATTGGCAAATCAGGCATTGAGAGCATTTTGAGATAAGTAAGGATCAGAAAACAACAATAGCAATACTAAAGCTGAGCTGTTGTTGGTCAGTCATGTTACAAAGATGCAAGCAAGTAGACTACTTTGAATGGACAAGTTCAGCACCACTTCTGCTCAACAGCAAACTGGAGGCTTAAACAAGCAACTAGTGACACTTGGGTCAGAAGTGACAATATGATGGTCCCTTAATATTGAGAACTTCAGGGCACATCTGCCAGTCATAAAATAAATTGCATTAATGAAGATTTACATGACATGGTTGGGATCTTTGGATATCACATCAAATTACAGACACAGCAGAAGTAGCCAAAGAGCTGCCAGTGGCATTTCTGGCAGAATTACCCCAAATAAGAGATGTCTCCATTCAACAGCAAAGATTAAATTTACACACTAGCTAAAAATGCTACAGATGGGAGTGAAGATTGAATGTTACCTCTGACAGAGCCTGTGTCCAATAGCTGCTGCTCCACACTGGAGTTCACTTGACAACAGGAGTTGTTTCTTTGACCTTTGAAAACACTAAAAACAAGAATGTTCAATCAGAAAAGTAGAAACAGAAACTAAAGCTGGGGGGGGTCAGGCCGGAGGGGGGAGAGAGAGAGAGGGGGGGGGGGGGAGAGAGGGGGGGGGGGGGAGAGAGGGGGGGGGGGGGGGGGAGAGAGGGGGGGGGGGGGGAGAGAGGGGGGGGGGGGAGAGGGGGGGGGGGGGGGGGAGAGGGGGGGGGGGGGGGGGGAAGAGGTGGGTTCAGGGTGAGTTCTAAGCGCCCATGCTGCGCACTGTGCCGCCGGGCCGGCCTCCCGCACTCACCCGTTCATGGCGCCGGCTGGAGAGTCTCAATGGACGGATTGTGAGAATGGCGGAGCCGCTCACTGGGCAGAGAGCGTGGATCGCCTTCCTGAGCCGGGAGCTCTGGGTTGTTTACCTCTCGCGCTGCCGCTCGCGCTCTCTCTCTCTGCGCCGGTTTCGCAGCCGCGGTTTTCGCGCCCTTTCTGGGTGTGGAGGGTGAGTCAATGTGGGGAGGGGAAGCGGTTGACAGTCGGCTCACTATTCTGACACTCCCGTCTCAGTTCCTGCTATTTATTATACACAGTATTGATACAAAAGTTATATTATTCAGAGGAGATTATTTACCTCTCCATCTGTGGGGTTTTCCGTCTTTATAATTTAATTTATTCCGTCCCTCCCCCCCCCGTTCATTTGGATGGAATGGAAAACCCAATCGGGCTGCGCGCGGGAAGTGAAGGAGCGCGCGCCGGGGAGGGAGCGCGCATGGTTGGAGCATGCGCAATGAGATCATACTCCACATTCTCACCACCTTGAGTGAAAAAAATTGCCTTTCTGGACCTTTTTGTATCTCTTCCCTCTGACCTTAAACCTGTGCCCTCTAGTTTTAGACTTCCCTAATTTCGGGAAAAGATGTTGACTGTCTAGCTGATCTATGCCCTTCATTATTTTATAGAGCCCTATAAGTTCACCTCTAAGCCTCCTACACTCCAGGGAAAAAAAGTCCCAGTCTATCAAGCCTCTCCTTATAATTCAAACCATCAAGTCCCGGGAGCATCCTAGTAAATCTTTTCTGCATTCCTCCTAGTTTAATAATATCCTTTATATAATAGGGTGACCAGAACTGTACACAGTATTCCAAGTCTGGCCTTACCAATGCCTTGTACAACTTCAACAAGACATCGCAACTCCTGTGTTCAATGTTCTGACCAATGAAGCGAAGCATGCCGAATGCCTTCTTCACCACTCTGTTCACCTGTGACTCCACTTTCAAGGAGCTATGAACCTGTACTCCTAGATCCCTTAGTTCTATAACTCTCCCCAACACCCTACCTAATGAGTAACTCCTGCCCTGGTTCGATTTACCAAAATGCATCACCTCGCATTTATCTAAATTAAACTCCATCTGCCATTCATCGGCCCACTGCCCAATTGATCAGGATCCCGTTGAAATCCTAGATAACCTTCACTGTCCACTGTGCCACCAATCTTAGTGTCATCTGCAAACTTATTAACCATGCCTCCCCGTGTCTGCGTGGGTTTCTTCCGGGTGCTCTGGTTTTTTCCCACAGTCTAAAGATGTGCGGGTTAGGTGAATTAGCCATACTAAATTTCCCCTTAGTGTCCAGAGATTGTAGGTTAGGTGGATTAGCCATGGTATATGCTCAGTGTTACAGTGATACGGCAGGGGGATGGGCCTGGATAAGATGCTCTTTTGGAGAGACAGTGCAGACACAATGGGCCAAATGGCCTCCTGCATTGTAGGGATTTTATAGTTCCATGGAGATAGACAGATTTTTAATCAATAAGGGAATCAAGTGTTATGGAGATATGACAGGAAAGTGTAGTTGAGGATTTTATTAAATCAGTCATGATCTCATTGGATGGTGGAGCAGACCCATTGGGCTGTATGGCTTACTTCTGCTTCTACGCCTTATGGTCTTATAGCCTTATGGCTTTGAACCCCGAGTGAATGTTATATTTAAAATTTATTTATTAGTCACAAGTAGGCTTACCTTCACACTGCAATGAAGTTACTGTGAAAATCCCCGAGTCGCCACGCTCCGATGCCTGTTCGGGTACACTGAGGGAGAATTTAGCATGGCCAATCCACCTGGCTAGCACATCTTTGGGAGGAAACCGGAGCACCCGGAAGAAACCCATGCAGACACAGGGAGAATGTGCAAACTCCACACAGTGACCCAAGCCGGGAATCAAATCAGAGTCCCTGACGCTGTGAGGCAGCAATGCTAACCACTGTGTCACTGTGCCACCCGTGCCTTTGAATGCTATGTCTTAAACACCAGAGCTCTGGTTGAAAGTGAAACCACTGATCAGTATGTGATAGCTGGAACACAAGTTGTGAATTCAGACAGCTAAAGGATGATCTTAATCATAGAATCCCTACAGTCCATAAGGAGGCCATTTGGCCCATCGAGTCTGCACTGACCACACTCCCAACCAGGCCCGTAACCTGTCCCCGTAGCCCCAAGTATTTACCCTGCTAACCCCCTGGCACTAAGTGTCAATTTATCATGGCCAATCCATCTAGCCTGCACATCTTTGGGGTGTGGGAGGAAACTGGAGGAAACCCACTGTAAGATTAGGTGAATCCACCTTTTAATGGACATTACTACAATATGTGGCATATGGACAAAACTGGTTGAAATACAGGCAAACTTAAAATTCTGTGTTTCAAAACACATGGACTTAAGAACATAAGAACATAAGAAATAGGAGCAGGAGTAGGCCATCTAGCCCCTCGAGCCTGTCCCACCATTCAATAAGATCATGGCTGATCTGATAGTGGTTTAGTTCCACTCCCCATAACCCTTAATTCCCTTATTGATCAGAAATCTATCTACCTGGGACTTAAACATATTTAACGAGGTAGCCTCCACTACTTCAATGGGCAGAGAATTCCAGAGATTCACTACCCTCTGAGAGAAGAAGTTCCTCCTCAACTCTATCCTAAACTGACTTCCCCCTTATTTTGAGGCTGTGTCCTCTAGTTCTTGTTTCCTATCTATGTGGAAAGAATCTCTCTGCCTCTACCCTGTCGAGCCCCTTCATTATCTTATATGTCTCTATAAGATCTCCCCTCAGCCTTCTAAACTCCAATGAGTACAGGCCCAATCTACTCAATCTCTCCTCATAAGCTAACCCCCTCATCTCCGGTATCAACCTGGTGAACCTTCTCTGTACTCCCTCCAAGGCGAATACATCCTTCCGCAAATAAGGGGACCAAAATTGCACGCAGTACTCCAGTTGCGGCCTCACCAGTACCTTGTACAATTGCAGCAAGACCCCCCTGCTTTTATACTCCATCCCCTTCGCGATAAAGGCCAACATTCCATTTGCCTTCTTGATCACCTGCTGCACCTGCAAACTGAGTTTTTGCGATTCATGCACAAGGACCCCCAGGTCCCTCTGCACAGTAGCATGTTGTAATTTTTCACCATTTAAATAATAGTCCATTTTACTATTATTCCTTCCAAAGTGGATAACCTCACACTTGTCAATGTTATACTCCATCTGCCAGATCCTCGCCCACTCACTTAGCCTATCCAAATCTCTCTGCAGACTTTCTGCATCCTCCACGCAATTCGCTATCCCACTCATCTTTGTATCATCCGCAAACTTTGTTACCCTACACTCAGCCCTCTCCTCCAGATCGTCTATGTATATGGTAAACAGTTGAGGCCCCAGCACCGATCCCTGCGGCACGCCACTAGTCACCAACTGCCAACCGGCAAAGCACCCATTTATTCCGACTCTCTGCTTCCTGTTAGATATGATGTGGAGATGCCGGCGTTGGACTGGGGTAAACACAGTAAGAAGTTTAACAACACCAGGTTAAAGTCCAACAGGTTTATTTGGTAGCAAAAGCCACACAAGCTTTCGGAACTCTAAGCCCCTTCTTCAGGTGAGTGGCCCAAATGCAATGGAAAACAGGAAGATCTCAAGTTCCAGGTTATAAATGGGAATGCAACAACCACTCATCTCAGCCGAGGCAAGTCGAAAGCTTGGGCTGGTAACCTTGAATGTGCCAACAGAGAGTGGGTAACAAAAGGCCCCAGAGGATGGACAGCATAAGACCCCAGACGGAAAACAATAGAAAATCCCAGGGAGAAGGAAACACAAGATTCCAGAGTGACAAGGACCATACTGAAGTAAACCACAATTTGTTTGCTGACCATGTCAGTGTAATGAAATGTATGAGCCATAGGTAAATTAAGTAGTTCTACAGGAAATTGTTCACATCA
Source organism: Mustelus asterias (assembly GCF_964213995.1). Lineage (NCBI taxonomy): Eukaryota > Metazoa > Chordata > Chondrichthyes > Carcharhiniformes > Triakidae > Mustelus > Mustelus asterias. The sequence continues at coordinate 61,717,284 of NC_135811.1, forward strand.
GAGCTGAACCGGGAGAGTTGAAGCGCAAGATTCCAACTGAGTATATACCTTTGAACACGCATCAAACTGAAGTCTTCAATGAACCAAGCAAGATCTGAACAAACAAATTTCAGAGATGACACAAAGGTACTGAGAGAGAATAATGACTCACTATTCCACAACTGGCAAAACAAAGTGGAAGTTGAACAAACTCAATCAGATGTACAGCCAGGCAAAACAACAGACAGAAAAGGCACACAAAGAAGATGCAATCCTGAAAGATTCCTTGAAGAATCAATATGTAGCTATGGAAAAATATGAGGAGCCAGCCAGGGTACAAACCCTCAAAACTCTCAACAGGAGGCCAGCCTACATGGAAACTTGGGACAGGTGTTGAGACTGTGCGCAGTGGAAGTGAACAACCAAATATAGAGGCGGGACCGCAAGCCTAAACACAGAATTAGTGAAACTGTTTCTTCACAGCAATTGATCAGCAATTGAGTAAGAAAAAAGGGATCTCAACAGCTGTGAATACAAATTTACCCAGCAATCCCAGAGGTCCAAGTGCCTCCAATAACTGCAATGGAACAACAACTGTTACCACAGCAACAAGTAGCAAGGGAACAATGCTCTCCGTGGAGGGGACATCCTCCAACTCCCAGCACCCCCTGACCCCTAACTATCTCCAAATCCTACCCACTTACCTGTACACTTACCTTCCCCTGGTTTGTCAAACGCCTTTAAACTTGGCTGGACCTTTAAGTTTACCTGATTTATGGCAGCTGGTACTGTACAAAAGGGGACGTAGCTTACTTACTGGCAACTGTGCCGCCCCTGACTGTAGACTGCACTACTCAGGTCTTGCCCAGCCTGAGTCTGAATGTTGGGCAAGATAGGATTGCCTGGCTTTCCAGGTAGGTAATTTTGAGCAGACTGGCAAAGCAACTTAATTGCCACTCCACTGGAAGTCATGGCCCCTTATCGACCAAGATCTTTCATAGACTACCAATTTACTAGAAATTTAGTATGAATTCCCAATCAAATGCTTTGCAAAGCCACATGTGGATTTTGCATGAATAATGTTATGTAAAGCTGTTGTTTTAATCTTGTGATTGTCCTGATGAGTCAAGATGAAAAGCTTCACCAAAATGTCTTTGTTCAGCAATATTCCTGATTGTGCTGAGAATTATACCGAAAACTAATTTAAGATTATCCTATTGGGCATACAGTGTGACTCACTTACACATGTCATGGTAGAATTCACCCTGCAGTTTGAGAGGGCAAAGCTGAATCAGATGTAACGTTCTTTACAGCTGAGTAAAAATAACTACAGAGGCAATGAGGGAGGTACTTGTCAGTGTTGATTGGGTGAGAAACCTAGCAGGAAAGACAATGGTGAAACGGCAATGGCAGGAGTTTCTGGGAGTAATGCGGGAGATACAGCAGAATTTCATCGCAAGGAAGAAAAAGCACACAAAGGGGAGGACGAGGCATCCATGGCTGATGAGGGAAGTCAGGGACAGCATAAAAGCAAAAGAAAAAACATACAATGTGGCGAAGATTAATGGGAAGTCAGGGGATTGGGAAGCTTTTAAAAACGAACAGAGGACAACTAAAAAAGAAATAAATAAGGGAGAGAAGATGAAATATGAGGGTAAGCTAGCCAGTAATATAAAAGAAGATTGCAAGAGTTTTTTTTATATAGAAAGGGAAAGAGAGGGGCAAGAGTGGACATTAGACCACTGAAAAATGACATTGAGGAAGTAGTAATTGGGAACAAAGAAATGGCAGAGGAACTGAATAGGTACTTTGCGTCAGTCTTCATAGAATCATAGAATCATCATAGAAACCCTACAGTGCAGAAGGAGGCCATTCGGCCCATCGAGTCTGCACCGACCACAATCCCACCCAGGCCCTACCCCCACATATTTACCCGCTAATCCCTCTAACCTACGCATCCCAGGACTCTAAGGGGCAATTTATAACCTGGCCAATCAACCTAACCTGCACATCTTTGGACTGTGGGAGGAAACCGGAGCACCCGGAGGAAACCCACGCAGACACGAGGAGAATGTGCAAACTCCACACAGACAGTGACCTGAGCCGGGAATCGAACCCGGGACCCTGGAGCTGTGAATCAGCAGTGCTAACCACTGTGCTACCGTGCCGCCCCGTACCGCTCATGGTGGAAGACACCAGTAACATACCAAAATTTCAAGAGAGTCAGGGGGCTGAGGTGAGTATGGTGGCCTATTACTAAGGAAAAGGTGCGAGGGAAGCTGAAAGGTCTGAAGATGGATAATTTACCTGGACCAGATGGAATTCACCCCAGAGTTCTGAAGGAGATAGCTGAAGAGATTGTGGAGACATTAGTAGTGATCTTTCGGGAATCACTGGAGTCAGGGAAGGTCCCAGAGGACTGGAAAATCGTTAATGTAACACTCCTGTTTAAGAAGGGAGGGAGGCAAAAGACAGGAAATTACGGGCCAGTTAGCCTGACCTCGGTCATTGGTAAGATTTTAGAGTCCATTATTAAGGATGAAATTTCAGAGTACTTGGAAATGCATGGTAAAATAGATCAGCATGATTTCTTCAAGGGGAGGTCATGCTGTTAGAATTGTTTGAGGAGGTAACGAGCAGGTTAGACAAAGGAGAGTGAACGTTATCAACGTTATCTATCCAGAAGGTCTTTGACAAGATGCCACACAGTAGGCTGCTGATTAAGATAAGAGCCCATGGCCCAAGGCAAGGTACTAACATGGATAGAAGATTGGCTGACAGGTAGAAGGCAGAGAGTGGGGATAAAGGTGTTCTTTTCAGGATGGCAGCCAGTGACTAGTCGAGTTCCGCAGGGGTCAGTGTTGGGACTATAACTTTTCACTTTCTAGAGCAATGATCTAAATGAAGGAACTGAGGACATTGTGGCTAAATTTGCAGATGATACAAAGATAGGTGGAGGGACGGGTAATATTAAGGAGGCAGGGAGGCTGCAAAAGGACTTGGACAGGTTAGGAGAGTGGGCAAAGAAGTGGCAGATGGAATACAACCTCGGAAAGTGTGAGTTTATGCACTTTGGTGGGAAGAATAGAGGCATGGACTCTTGTCTAAATGGGGAGGGAATTCAGAAATTGGAAGCGCATAGGAACTTGGGAGTCCTAGTTCAGGATTCTTTTAAGGTTAGCTTGCAGGTTGAATTGGCAGTTGCCCTCGAAGGTCGCACACCTCCATGTGGAATGTGGCTTTGCAAAGAAGGTCTGCAGAAAGATGCAGTAGTTTTCGTCAAAGTTCATCCCGAGCAGCTCCGTGATGCTGGACTCTGTGCTCTACGAGACACGAGCAGTTCTGTAATCTATGGGACGTGGGCAGCTCTGTACTCTACGGCGTGTGAGCAACTCTGTGACGCAGAACTCTGTACTCTATGGAACGTGAGCAGCTCTGTGATGCAGAACGCTGTACAGGATGCGAACAGCTCTGTGACACAGGACTCTGTATTCTATGGGATGTGAGCAGCTCTGTGACGCAGGACTCTGATCATCAACTTGGTGAAAGACGCTCTTTGGCCTCGATTAAGGGAATCTGCAATGTTATTGCGGACGTTGGCTTCTTCTTAATCACTGTTAATCTCTCTCCAGACCTACCTTTGCCGACCTTAATCACTGTTTATGGAAGAATTCTTTCCTAAATCTGGTCCTGAATTTACTATCCAAAACTTGTTGATCTTCCAGTGCAAAGAATTGTCCTCGACCGAGTATTGTAGACTGGCACATTCCAAAATCCAAGACTACATGCTGAGGGACACACTCGAGCTTGGGACATTCACCGATAGTCCTATCACTTGATACTCCTGATGACCCTTCCACTTTTTGCCTCTGATACCCCTTCTGTTAGAGGGACTGGAGTGATTTCAGGGAACAGAGGAAGTTGCAATGATATTTGTGCTTTGTCCTAATCTCACTCAAGTTACAGCACTTGATTAAGGGAATCTGCAATGTTATTGCAACCATTGGCTTCTTCTTAATCACTGTTAATCTCTCTCCAGACCTACCTTTCTGTACCTTGATCACTGTTTGTGGAAGAATTCTTCCCTAAATCTAGTCCTGAATTTAAAGTTGAAGTTTATTTATTAGTCACAAGTAAGGCTTACTTTAACACTGCAATGAAGTTACTGTGAAATTCCCTTATTCGCCACAGTCCAGTGCCTGTTCGGGTCAATGCACCTAATCAGCACATCTTTCAGACTGTGGGAGGAAACCAGAGCACCCGGAGGAAACCCACGCAGACACGGGAAGAATGTGCAAACTCACACAGACAGTGACCCAAGCCGGGAGTCGACCCAGGTCTTTGGCGCTGTGAGGCAGCAGTGCTAACCACTGCACCGCCCCTTTTTACCATCCATTAATCTGTACTTTCTGTAATTGTGGCTGAACTTTGAAGTGCTCTGCATTAACCAATTCTTTTCCTTTTCCTGTCTTATATCCCTCCTTTTGTGTTTACAGATCCTAAGTGTTACTGACTTTTCCTCTCAACTCAGGCCTCTGATCCAAAGGAGTGGATATTGCCGAGGATGTTGGGACTCTCAAATGGGAACAAATGGAAGTCCCAAAGCCAGACCTGCCAGCAGGAAGGGCGGTGAGAGATCTGCCTCATAATTTTCTGCTTCTGCATTGACCATCAAGGGGCTCCCCAACCCAGCCATGACCCGGGAAAGGGCCTTGGTGGCAGGATTGTATTAGGGAGCCGTCCCTATGTGGCTTCTCCCTATTCCCCTCGCTCCTCATCCCCTCCCCATCTCCAAGCCCCCTAATTCAAGGTTGGTAAAATTAAGCACAAGGTGTCAGCCAAGGGATAAGCCTCCTGGCCCATCTCAGCACCACACCCCGAGATTGAGTTTGTGTCCAAACCTGAGCCCAGTCCTCAATGGGAACTCCGTCCTGCTGCTGTTTTCTTGTAGCTCTGAGAAATAACATGACTGAGTTTCACGCAGTCTGATTAGAATGAAGGGAATGGGCTCTTACCATATAATCTCAACAGTGCAGAAGGAAGCCATTCAGCCCATCGAGTTTACACTGACTCTCTGAAAGAGTTCCCACCGAGGCCCTACCCTGTAACAATGCACATTTCCCATGACTAATCCACCAGGCAGGGTGGATTGCTAATCAGAGAGGGTCTGGTGGACTAAAGTGCACTTGTTTCAATGCCAGAAATGTAAGAGGTAAGGCAGATGAACTTAGAGCTTGGATTAGTACTAGGAACTATGAAGTTGTTGCCATTACAGAGACTTGGGTTGAGGGAAGGACAGGATTGGCAGCTTAACATTCCAAGTTAAAGATTTTTCAGGCGGGATAGAGGGGGATGTAAAAGTGGTGGGGGAGTTACACTATTGGTTAAGGAGAATATCACAGCTGTACTGCGGGAGGACACCTCGGAGGGCTCATACAGTGAGGCAATATGGGTAGAGCTCAGGAATAGGAAAGTTGTAGTCACAATGTTGGGGGTTTACTATAGGCCACCCAACTGCCAGTGGGAGATTGAGGAATAGATGTGTAGGCAGATTTTGGCAAGGTGTAAAAGTAACAGGGTTGTGGTGGGAGATTTTAATTTCCCCTATATTGACTGGGACTCACTTAGTGGGTAGAATTGTATGAACTAAAGAATAGCATGATGGGAAAATTGGTACAATATGAAGTTATACGAACTAAGGAATAGCTGATGCACTATCAATCGAGTCAAGACTAGTTGTGAGCAAGACAAATAGGCTTTTATTAGAAATGGAGCCATCCCTGTCGGAGATCTGGTCTGTACTGAAGGCTAGGGGGAGGAGCCACCGCCTTTATACCCGGACCAGGGGGAGGAGTCTTGGGCGGAACCGACAGGGATGTGCCACATACACAGGTAATAATAAATACTAACTAACAGTGGTTAACCACCACAGATAACAGATAACAGTGGTTTACCACATTCACCCCCTGTTTAAAAAAGAGTCCGTCGGGGGTGAGGCAGAGTGAACAATATTTACAGCTTTAGTCTATCCGGGGGCTTGCTCTGCCGCTGCGATCTCCGTAGTGCCGGTTCCGATGTAGTTTCAGGTCACGGTGTCGTTTCAAGCGCCGGAACGTTGCTGTCATCCGTAGTCTCGTCCGCCCGTCGGGTGCGTGGTGACGACTCCTGGGGCTCAGGCGAGCTGTATACAGGGGCAAGAGGAGTGAATAGTGGTTCTGATGTGGTAGGGACAAAGTCAGGGGTTGGGGGTGAGGGGTTGGGGGCTATAGAGGTCCCTGAGTCACCTGCGGGCGCTAGGGCACGGATAGATACCGTGTCCTCCCACCCATTGGTGTACAGCACGTAGGCGTACTTGGGGGTGGCGTGGAGGAGTTGTACCCTTTCGACCAGGGGGTCAGACTTACGGGTCCTGGCATGCTTCTGAAGCAGGACAGGGCACGGGCATGCCAGCCACGACGGTAGTGAAGTCCCTGAGGAAGACTTCCTGGGGAACATGAACATCCGTTCGTGAGGGGTGGCATTGGTTGCCGTGCATAGGAGGGACCTAATGGAGTGTAGTGCCTCCGGTAGGACCTCTTGCCAGCGGGTGACTGGAAGGCCTTTAGACAATAGTGCTAGTAAAATGGTCTTCCAGACAGTGGCGTTCTCTCTCTCCACCTGTCCGTTACCCCGGGGGTTGTAGCTAGTAGTCCTACTTGAGGCTATGACTTTGGAGAGCAGGTACCGTTGCAGGTCATCACCCATGAAGGAGGATCCCCGGTCGCTATGGATATAGCTGGGGTAACCAAACAGAGCGAAGAGGCTGCGCAGGGCCCTAATAACTGTGGCCGAGGACATATATGGGCAGGGAATCGCAAAGGGGAAACGTGAGTACTCGTCAATGACATTGAGGAAGTATATGTTGCGATCAGATGAGGGGAAGGGGCCTTTGAAGTTAATGCTTAGGCGTTCAAAGGGGCGGGTGGCTTTTATGAGGTGTGCCCTGTCTGGTCGGTAGAAGTGCGGCTTACATTCCGCGCAGACCTGGCAATTCCGAGTTATGGACCTGACATCCTCAACGGAGGAGGGCAAGTTTCGGGCTCTAATGAAGTGAAAAAACCTGGTGACCCCCAGGTGGCAGAGGTCTTTGTGGAGAGCCTGTAACCGGTCCACCTGCGCACTGGCGCATGTTCCACGGGACAGGGTGTCAGGTGGCTCATTGAGCTTCCCGGGCCGATACAAGATATCGTAATTGTAGGTGGAGAGTTCGATCCTCCACCGTAATATCTTGTCGTTCTTGATCTTGCCCCGCTGCGTATTGTTGAACATGAAGGCAACGGATCGTTGGTCCGTGAGTAGGGTGAACCGTTTACCAGCTAAATAGTGGCGCCAATGCCGTACAGCTTCCACTATGGCTTGGGCCTCCTTTTCGACAGAGGAGTGTCGAGTTTCGGGGCCTTGGAGGGTATGTGAAAAGAAGGCCACGGGTCTGCCCGCCTGGTTAAGGGTGGCAGCTAGGGCGAAATCAGACACATCGCTCTCCACCTGGAACAGGATGGGTTTGTCTATAGCGTGCATCGTGGCCTTCGCGATGTCAGCTTTGATGCGGTTGAAGGCCAGACGGGCCTCTGCCGTCAGGGGAAAAAGGGTGGATTTTATAAGCGGACGGGCTTTATCCGCATAGTTGGGGACCCACTGTGCATAGTACGAGAAGAAACCCAGGCATCTTCTCAGTGCTTTGAGGCTAGTGGGGAGGGGAAGTTCCAGGAGGGGACGCATACGAATGGGGCCGATGACCCCATTCTCCACTACGTACCCGAGGACGGCGAGGCGGTGTGTACTGAATACACACTTCTCCTTATTGTAAGTCAGGTTAAGCCGTGTGCAGGAATCTGTGGAGGTTGACATCGTGGTCCTGCTGGTCATGGCCGCAGATGGTGACATTATCCAGGTACGGGAAGTGGCCCGCAGCCCGTTCTGGTCTAACATTCGGTCCATTTCGCGCTGGAAGACCGAGACCCCATTGGTGATGCCAAAAGGGACCCTAAGGAAGTGGTAAAGGCGACCATCCACCTTGAATGCCGTATATTGGCGGCCCTCCGGGCGGATAGGGAGCTGGTGGTACGCCGACTTCAAGTCAATGGTGGAGAATACCCGATATTGTGCAATCTGATTGACCATGTCAGATATGCGGGGAAGCGGGTACACATCCAGCTGCGTGTATCGGTTAATGGTCTGACTGTAGTCAATGACCATTCTGTGTTTCTCCCCGGACTTAACGACTACCACTTGTGCTCTCCAGGGGCTGGTACTAGCTTCGATGATCCCTTCCCTGAGGAGCCGCTGGACTTTGGACCTGATAAAGGCCCTGTCTCCAGCACTATACCGCCTGATCTTGGTGGCGATGGGCTTGCAGTCGGGAGTGAGATTCGCAAACAAGGAGGGAGGGGCGATCTTAAGGGTCGAGAGACTGCAGGTGGTGCGCGGTGGGCAATTTAGACGCTGCTGATTGCAGACGGAGAGCGGGGGAAAAGGCCCATTATACTGTATAGTGACACTCTTCAGATGGGTCATGAAATCTAGCCCCAGGAGCACGGAAGCGCAGAGGTGTGGCAGCAGAAGGAGCCTGAAGTTATCGTATACTGTGCCCCGCACCGTCAGGGTCACCACGCAGCAGCCGAGGACATTTACAGAGCGGGATTGCGATGCCATGGAGATCGTCTGCTTGACGGGCCGCAGGGAAAAGGCGTATCGGCGCAGCATATCAGGGTGAATGAAGCTCTCCATACTCCCGCTGTCAAACAAACAATGCTCCCTGTGCCCGTTTACCTCAATGTCCATCATGGACTTGGCGAGACGATGAGGCTTCGTCTGGTCCAGGGTCACCGATGCCACCGTTGAATCCTGCAGATAGCCATTGGGGGCTGATGAGGTAGGAGATGGTGGCCCCTGCTGGTCACTGCGGCCGTTGTCGTCCAAGATGGCAGCCCCCGCAGGTCGGCGGCAGCCGTTGACGTCATCCAAAATGGCGGCCCCCGCGGGTCGCACGCAGCCGGAGTCGTCCAAGATGGCGGCCCCGCGGGCCGCACACGGTTGGGGTCGTCCAAGATGGCAGCCCCCGCGGGTCACACGTGGCGCTTGTGGATTTGGAGGTAGACTTACGGCAGACTTTAGCATAGTGCCCCTTCTTCCCACACGCGGAGCAGAACGACTCCCTCGCCGGGCAGCGTTGTCGGGAGTGCTTACCCAGGCCGCAGAAATAGCATTTCGGGCCTCCAGAGGCCGCAGCAGTGGTCAGGTCACCGGTGAGGCGTGGGGCGGTGTAGGTCTGTGGTCCTCCCGGTAGCAACGGCTGCGGTGTCCATGATGCGCCCACGTGGTCAGGTGAGTAGGATTTGAGGTATTGGGAGGTCACCTCCAAGGATTCAGCCAGTTGCAACGTTTTCTTTAAGTCCAGCGCACCCTGTTCCAGCAGCCGTTGCCGGATATAAGGAGTTCCGATGCCCGTGACAAAGGCATCCCGGATTAAGTCGTCTGTATATTGGGTGGCAGTCACAGACCTACAGTTACAGTCCCGGGCAAGCAGACGCAACGCGCGCAGGAACTGGTCGACTGATTCACCTGGCTGCCGTCTGCGCGTAGCGAGGAGGTATCTTGCATAGACTTCATTAGGCCGTTTATTAGACAGGCCTTTTAACAGTTCGATAGCAGTCGTATAATTTTCCGCGTCTCGGATCGTAGCGTATACTACGTCGCTTACCCGGCCGCGGAGCACCCGTAGTTTGTCAGCATCTGTACTGATGGCAGTGGAGGCTTCGATGTAATCCTCGAAGCATTGCAGCCAGTGGTCAAACGTGTGAGAGGCTCCAGCAGCTTGCGGGTCCAGATTCAGCCTTTTGGGTTTCAGTAGCTGCTCCATTCTTCAAAATAAACTTGCTAATAAAATTGATGCACTGTCAATCGAGCCGAGACTAGTTGTGAGCAAGACAAATAGGCTTTTATTAGCAAGAATTTGGAGCCATCCCTGTCGGAGATCTGGTCTGAACTGAGAGCAAGGGGGAGGAGCCACCGCCTTTATACCCAGACTAGGAGGAGGAGACTTGGGCAGAACCAACAGGAATGTGCCACATATACAGGTACTGAGAAATACTAACTAACAGTGTTAACCACTACAGATAACAGATAACAGTGGTTTACCACAATAGCATGATGGGAAAATTGGTACAATATAAGAAAGACTGACTCCGCATAACTTAAAACATGACCGACCTCCGTGTAAACCTGATGAGGCAGCAGTGCTGGTGAGAGATTAATTGAATTGTTTATTTATTTAATTAGTCAGCTAAGTGTGTGTTTTTTTTTGGCCTTTACTTTTGCAGTAGAATTTTAAGTTTAAAGTGAAAACTGGAAGTGGGCTGCTAAGGAGTTTGGGAAGGGTTTTTTAAGCGCGTGAAGTATAAAAGGTAGGCTGCAGTATACAGCGGGCAGCGTCGGGAGCGGGCAGTGGAGTGAGTGGGAAGCAGAGTGTGAGCTATAAGGGCTTTGGCTCACAGGGCTTCGGCGAAGGCGAGGAAGGTTGTTTGTTTTTCTTCTGTTACACCCCCTTTTTTGTTTTATCTCCCAAAAACTAAAAAGGACATGGCTGGTATGAGTGGAAGGCCAGTATACTGCATTCGGTGTGGGATGTGGGAGTTCCTGGAGACAACTTGCCTCCCGGAAGTCCATATCTGTGCCAGATGTGTGGAACTGCAACTCCTGAAGGATCGTGTAAGGGAGCTGGAGCTGAGGCTCGATGAACTCAGTTTAGTTAGGGAAAATGAGAGATTAATAGATAGAAGTTATAGTCAGGTAGTGACACCAGGGTCTCGGAAGGAAGACACGTGGGTCACAGTTAGGAGGGGTAATAGTCAGAAGGGTGATGTGCCAGAAAGTACCCCAGTGGCAGTCTCCCATAAAAGAAAGGGATGGGCAACAGATGGGAGAAGGGAAGGGAGTGAGCAGTCTGTGGAGGGATCCCCTGTGGTTGTCCCCCTCCAAAATAGGTATATTGTTTTGGATTCTGTGGAGGGGGATGACCCTCCAGGGGTAAGCCACGAGGACCAGATCGCCTCCACGGAGACAGGCTCAGGGGTCCGGAAGGGAAAGAAGGGTTTTAGGAGAGCGATAGTTGTGGGGGACGCAATGGTTAGAGGCACGGACAGGCGGTTCTGTGGGAGTGAACGAGAATCCAGGATGGTAGTCTGCCTCCCTGGTGCCGGGGTACTGGATGTCTCCGAGAGGGTAGGAAGCATATTTAAAAAGGAAGGTAGTCAAACGGATGTGATTGTACACATTGGTGAAAATGATGTAGGTAGGAAGAGCAGGGGGGTCATACGAGAGAAATTCAGGGAGTTGGGTGCTAGGCTAAAAAGTAAGGTCTCCAGGGTAGCAATCTCTGGACTGCTCCCGGTGTCTAGTGCAAGTGAGGCTCGGAACAGGGAGATTCTACAGTTGAACGCGTGGCTAAAGGACTGGTGCAAGAGGGAGGGTTTTAAATTCATAGATAACTGGGAAATCTTCAAGTCAGGATGGCAACTGTACAGAAAGGATGGGTTTCACCTTAACTGGAAGGGAGCAAATATCCTGGCTGGGAGTTTTGCTCGAGTGTTTCGGCAGGATTTAAACTAGTGTGGCAAGGGGGTGGGGAACAAAACAGTAGGTCAGTAAATACTGAGGCTGGGGTTGAGCTGGGGGCCAGGGCAAGGCTAGCTAAGAAGAGAGCACTCTGGAGGAGGATGACCTGAGTGGGCCTGGAGGTCTGGAGTGCATCTGCTTCAATGCGAGGAGCGTAACGGGTAAAACAGACGAACTTAGGGCCTTAATGCTTATGTGGAATTTGGATGTAGTTGCGGTGACGGAAACTTGGTTAAAAGGACAGGACTGGCAGCTGAATATTCCGGGGTATCAGTGTTTTAGGCAAGACAGAGGAGGGGCTAAAAAAGGTGGGGGAGTAGCGATATTAGTTAAGGAGCATATTACCGCGGTGCAGAGGGTAGACAACTTAGAGGGGTCATGTACTGAGTCGCTGTGGGTGGAACTCAGAAACAGGAAGGGTGCAGTCACTATGCTGGGGGTGTACTACAGACCACCCAACAGCCCACGGGAAGTGGAGGAAAGGATATGTCAGGAGATTCTGGATAGGTGCAGAAAAAATAGGGTTGTTGTAGTGGGGGACTTTAATTTCCCTGGCACAGACTGGAAAGTGCTTAGAGCTGGGGGTCCGGACAGGGAGGAATTTGTAAAATGCGTACTGGAAGGTTCTTTGGAACAGTATGTAGATAGCCCGACTAGAGAGGGGGCTATACTGGACCTAGTTCTGGGAAATGAGCCCGGTCAGGTCGTCAAAGTTTCGGTAGGGGAACATGTGGCAAATAGTGACCACAACTCTGTTAACTTTAGGATAGTAATGGACAAGGATGAGTGCTGTCCTACGGGCAGGGTGCTAAATTGGGGGAAGGCTGACTATAGCCGGATTAGGCAGAAATTGGTGGATGTTGATTGGGAGAGGATGTTCGAGGGTAAGTCCGCGTCTGGCATGTGGGAGTCTTTTGAGGAACTATTGATAAGGCTGCAGGATAGGCATGTGCCTGTAAAAAGGAAAGGTAGGATTCGAGAGCCGTGGATAACCAGGGAAATTGAGGATCTGATTAAAATGAAAAGGGAGGCGTACGTTAAGTCCAGGCAACTGAAAACAGATGGAGCTCTGGAGGAATACAGAGAGAGTAGGAAAGATCTCAAACGGGGAGTTAGAAGGGCAAAAAGAGGTCACGAAATGTTCTTGGCAGGCAGGATTAAGGAGAATCCTAAGGCAATCTATTCATACGTTAGGAACAAAAGAGTTGTCAGGGAGAAAATTGGACCTCTCAGGGACAAAGGAGGGGAATTATGCTTAGAACCCAAGGGAATAGGGGAGATCCTAAATGAATACTTTGCATCGGTATTCACGAAGGAGAGGGGCGTGTTAACCGGGAGTGTCTCGGAGGGAGGTGTTGACCCATTAGAGAAAATCTCCATTACAAGAGAGGAAGTGTTAGGTTTTTTAGGGAACATTAAAACTGACAAAGCCCCAGGGCCTGATGGCATCTATCCTCGACTGCTCAGGGAGATGAGAGATGAAATTGCTGGGCCTCTGACGGAAATCTTTGTCGCTTCTTTGGACACGGGTGAGGTCCCTGAGGATTGGTAGGTAGCACAGTGGTTAGCACTGCTGCTTCACAGCTCCAGGGTCCCGGGTTCGATTCCCGGCTCGGGTCACTGTCTGTGTGGAGTTTGCACATTCTCCTCGTGTCTGCGTGGGTTTCCTCCGGGTGCTCCGGTTTCCTCCCACAGTCCAAAGATGTGCGTGTGAGGTTGATTGGCCAGGTTAAAAATTGCCCCTTAGAGTCCTGGGATGTGTAGGTTAGAGGGATTAGCGGGTAAATATGTGGGGGTAGGTCCTGGGTGGGATTGTGGTCGGTGCAGACTCGATGGGCCGAATGGCCTCCTTCTGCACTGTAGGGTTTCTATGATTCTATGATTCTATGTTTGGAGGATAGCGAATGTGGTCCCGTTGTTTAAGAAGGGTAGCAGGGATAACCCGGGAAATTATAGGCCGGTGAGCTTGACGTCCGTGGTAGGGAAGTTGTTGGAGAGGATTCTTAGAGACAGGATGTATGTGCATTTAGAACGGAACAATCTCATTAGTGACAGACAGCATGGTTTTGTAAGAGGGAGGTCGTGCCTTACAAATTTGGTGGAGTTTTTTGAGGAAGTGACAAAAACGGTTGATGAAGGAAGGGCCGTGGATGTCGTCTATATGGATTTCAGTAAGGCATTTGACAAAGTCCCACATGGCAGGTTGGTTAAGAAGGTTAAGGCTCATGGGATACAAGGAGAAGTGGCTAGATGGGTGGAGAACTGGCTTGGCCATAGGAGACAGAGGGTAGTGGTCGAAGGGTCTTTTTCCGGCTGGAGGTCTGTGACCAGTGGTGTTCCGCAGGGCTCTGTACTGGGACCTCTGCTATTTGTGATATATATAAATGATTTGGAAGAAGGTGTAACTGGTGTAATCAGCAAGTTTGCGGATGACACGAAGATGGCTGGACTTGCGGATAGCGAAGAGCATTGTCGGGCAATACAGCAGGATATAGATAGGCTGGAAAATTGGGCGGAGAGGTGGCAGATGGAGTTTAATCCGGATAAATGCGAAGTGATGCATTTTGGAAGAAAGAATGTAGGGAGGAGTTATACAATAAATGGCAGAGTCATCAGGAGTATAGAAACACAGAGGGACCTAGGTGTGCAAGTCCACAAATCCTTGAAGGTGGCAACACAGGTGGAGAAGGTGGTGAAGAAGGCATATGGTATGCTTGCCTTTATAGGACGGGGTATAGAGTATAAAAGCTGGAGTCTGATGATGCAGCTGTATAGAACGCTGGTTAGGCCACATTTGGAGTACTGCGTCCAGTTCTGGTCGCCGCACTACCAGAAGGACGTGGAGGCGTTAGAGAGAGTGCAGAGAAGGTTTACCAGGATGTTGCCTGGTATGGAGGGTCTTAGCTATGAGGAGAGATTGGGTAGACTGGGGTTGTTCTCCTTGGAAAGACGGAGAATGAGGGGATATCTAATAGAGGTGTACAAGATTATGAAGGGTATAGATAGGGTGAACAGTGGGAAGCTTTTTCCCAGGTCGGAGGTGACGATCACGAGAGGTCACGGGCTCAAGCTGAGAGGGGCGAAGTATAACTCAGATATCAGAGGGATGTTTTTTACACAGAGGGTGGTGGGGGCCTGGAATGCGCTGCCAAGTAGGGTGGTGGAGGCAGGCACGCTGACATCGTTTAAGACTTACCGGGATAGTCACATGAGCAGCCTGGGAATGGAGGGATACAAACGATTGGTCTAGTTGGACCAAGGAGCGGCACAGGCTTGGAGGGCCGAAGGGCCTGTTTCCTGTGCTGTACTGTTCTTTGTTCTTTGTTGTTCTTTGATAAAGCTGACTTCGTATCACTTATGACGTGAATGAGATCAGAGAAGGTCAAGCTATTCCAATTTCCTGACCTCTATGGCCCGATAAGATTGATTCCTCATAGCCGAAGACTATAGGAGTAAATAAAACAAGATAAGGTCAGAGATGACCGAAATCACCGACCTTCGTCTGTTACATCAATGGGCAAGATAAGGGTATGAATGATGCGACAAAAGGTTCTAGGAGGTCAACAGGTTATAACATGATTAATGGTATTGCCTTTGATTCTATTAATGATCAAATCCCTGATTTAGTGGGCGGCACGTTAGCACAGTGGTTAGCACTGCTGCTTCACAGCTCCAGGGACCTGGGTTCGATTCCCGGCTTGGGTCACTGTCTGTGTGGAGTTTGCACATTCTCCTCGTGTCTGCGTGGGTTTCCTCCGGGTGCTCTGGTTTCCTCCCACAGTCCAAAGATGTGCGGGTTAGGTTGATTGACTATGCAAAAATTGCCCCTTAGTGTCCTGAGATGCGTAAATTAGAGGGATTAGTGGGTAATTATGTAGGGATAAGGGGGTAGGGCAGGGGTGGGATTGTGGTCGGTGCAGACTCGATGGGCCAAATGGCCTCTTTCTGCACTGTAGGGCTTCTATGATTCTGGTCATGCTAACTGATAATGATTATGAATAAATACTGAACTGTTTCTTTCTGTAAAGGCGGACTTGGGGAGGAATTAGCAAGTTGTAATAACTGCTCTCTGAACCCAAGTTGCAGCCAAAACTGCATGCAGTCTTTTCGTAAATAAAGGTTGTTATTTTGTCTGAACTAACTTTGTTGAGTTTTTCTATCACAGTCAAGAAGCAGGAAAGTTTCCACTTCAACAAGTGCTAGGGGCAAGGATGGGGCAGAGTTTGTAAGGAGCACCCAAAGGGCTTCCTGAAACAGTATGTAGATAGTCCAACTAGGGAAGGGGCCGTACTGGACCTGGTATTGGGGAATGAGCCCAGCCCAGTGGTCAATGTTTCAGTAGGGGAGCAGTTCGGGAACAGTGACCACAATTCAGTAAGCTTTAAGGTACTGATGGATAAAGATAAGTGTAGTCCTCAAGTTAAGGTGCTAAATTGGGGGAAGGCTAATTACAACAATATTAGGCAGAAACTGAAGAATGTAAATTGGGAGCAGATGTTTGAGGGCGAATCAACATCTGGCATGTGGGAGGCTGTCAAGTATAAGCTGATAGGGATTCAGGACCGGCACATTCCTGTAAGGATGAAGGATAAGTATGGCAAGTTTTGGGAACCTTGGATAACGAGAGATATTGTGAGCCTAGTCAAAGAGAAAAAGGAAGCATTTGTCAAGGCTAGGAGGCTGGGAACAGGTGAAGCAAGTGTGGAATACAAGGAAAGTAGAAAGAAACTTAAGCAAGGAGTAAGAAGGGCTAAAAGAGGTCATGAAAAGTTAGTGGCTAGCAGGAATAAGGAAAATCCCAAGGCTTTTTATACATCTATAAAGAGCAAGAGGGTAGCCAGGGAGAGGGTTGGCCCACTCAAGGACAAGGGAGGGAATCTATGCGTGGAGCCAGAGGAAATGGGCGAGGTATTAAATGAGTACTTTGCGTCAGTATTCACCAAAGAGAAGGACTTGGTGGATGATGAGTCTGGGAAAGGATGTGAAGATAGTTTGAGTCATGTTGAGATCAAAAAGGAGGAGGTATTCGGGTTCTTGAGAAACATTAAGGTAGACGAGTCCCCAGGGCCTGCTGGGATATACCCCAGAATACTGAGAGAGGCAAGGGAGGAAATTGCTGGGGCCTCGAGAGAAATCTTTGTATCCTCACTGGCTACAGGGGAGGTCACAGTAAGAAGTTTAACAACACCAGGTTAAAGTCCAACAGGTTTATTTGGTAGCAAAAGCCACACAAGCTTTCGGAGCTCCAAGCCCCTTCTTCAGATGAGTGGGAATTCTGTTCACAAACAGGGTATATAAAGACACAGACTCAATTTACATGAATAATGGTTGGAATGCAAATACTTACAGCTAATCAAGTCTTTAAGATACAAACAACGTGAGTGGAGAGAGCATCAAGACAGGCTAAAAAGATGTGTATTGTCTCCAGACAAGACAGCCAGTGAAACTCTGCAGGTCCAGGCAAGCTGTGGGGGTTACAAATAGTGTGACATGAACCCAATATCCCGGTTGAGGCTGTCCTCGTGTGTGCGGAACTTGGCTATCAGTTTCTGCTCAGCGACTCTGCGCCGTCGTGTGTCGTGAAGGCCGCCTTGGAGAACGCTTACCCGAATATCAGAGGCCGAATGCCCGTGACTGCTGAAGTGCTCCCCAACAGGAAGAGAACAGTCTTGCCTGTTGATTGTCGAGCGGTGTTCATTCATCCGTTGTCGCAGCGTCTGCATAGTTTCCCCAATGTACCATACCTTGGGACATCCTTTCCTGCAGCAAACATACAGGGGAGGTCCCAGAGGATTGGAGAATAGCCAATGTTGTTCCTTTGTTTAAGAATAATCCAGGTAATTACAGGCCGGTGAGCCTTACATCAGTGGGAGGGAAATTATTGGAGAAGATTCTTCGAGACAGGATTTATTCCACTTGGAAATAAGTGGACGTATTAGTGGACGTATTAGTGAGAGGCAGCATGGTTTTGTGAAGGGGAGGTTGTGTCTCACAAACTTGATCGAGTTATTTGAGGAAGTGACGAAGATGACTGATGAGGGTAGGGCAGTCAATGTTCTCTACATGGACTTCAGTGAGGCCTTTGACAAGGTTCCTCATGGCAGACTGGTGCAGAAGGTGAAGTCGCATGGGATCAGAGGTGAGCTGGCAAGGTGGATACAGAACTGGCTTGGTCATAGAAGACAGAGAGTAGCAGTGGAAGGGTGCATTTCTGAACGGAGGGCTGTGAGGGGATCAGTGCTGGGACCTTTGCTGTTTGTAATATATATAAATGATTTGAAGGAAAATGTAACTGGATTGATTAGTAAGTTTGCAGCCGACACAAAGGTTGGTGGATTTGCGGATAGCGATGAGGACCATCAGAGGATGCAGCAGGATATAGATCAGTTGGAGACTTGGGCGGAGAGATGGCAGATGGAGTTTAAGATGTGGAGATGCGGCGTTGGACTGGGGTAAACACAGTAAGAGTTTTAACAACACCAGGTTAAAGTCCAATAGGTTTATTTGGTAGCAAATGCCATTAGCTTTCGGAGCGCTGCTCCTTCGTCAGACGGAGTCTCCATCTGATGAAGGAGCAGTGCTCCGAAAGCTAATGGCATTTGCTACCAAATAAACCTGTTGGACTTTAACCTGGTGTTGTTAAAACTCTTACAGATGGAGTTTAATCCGGACAAATGTGAGATAATGCATTTTGGAAGGTCTAATACAGATAGGAAATATACAGTAAATGGCAGAACCCTTAAGAGTATTGATAGGCAAAGGGATCTGGGTGTACAGGTACACTTGTCACTGAAAGTGGCAATGCAGGTGGAGAAGACATACAACATGCTTGCCTTCATCGGCCGGGGCATTGAGTTTAAAAATTGGCAAGTCATGTTGCAGCTTTATAGAACCTTAGTTAGGCTGCACTTGGAATATAGTGTTCAATTCTGGTCGCCACACTTCCAGAAGGATGTGAAGGCTTTGGAGAGGGTACAGAAAAGATTTACCAGGATGTTGCCTGGTATGGAGGGCATTAGCTATGAGGAGAGGTTGGAAAAATTTGGTTTGTTCTCACTGGAACGACGGAGATTGAGGGGCAATCTGATAGAAGTCTACAAGATTATGAGGGGCATGGACAGAGTGGACAGTCAGAAGCTTTTTCCCAAGGTGGAAGAGTCAATTACTAGGGGGCACAGGTTTAAGGTGCGAGGGGCAAGGTTTAAAGGAGATGTACGAGGCAGGTTTTTTACACAGAGAGTGGTGGGTGCCTGGAACTCGTTGCCGGGGGAGGTAGTGGAAGCGGATACGGTAGTGACTTTTAAGGGACGTCTTGACAAGTACATGAATAGGATGGGAATAGAGGGATATGGTCCCCGGAAGGGTAGGGGGTTTTAGTTAAGTCAGGGAGCATGGTTGGTGCAGGCTTGGAGGGCCGAAGGGCCTGTTCCTGTGCTGTAATTTTCTTTGTTCTTTGTTAATCTCCTCATCTTTGGACACTAAAATTGCCCCTTAGTGTCCTGAGATGTGTAGGTTAGAGGGATTAGCGGGTAAATGTGTAGGGATATGGGGGTAGGGCCTGGGTGGGATTGTGGTCGTTGCAGACTCGATGGGCCGAATGGCCTGTTTCTGCACTGTAGGGTTTCTATGATTTCTATGACTAGGGAGCAATTTAGCATGGCCAATCCATCTAACCTGAGATGGACTGTGTTTGTATCTCCAAAGAAATTTCATTCCTTTGGAGATACAAACTCCTCTTGTTTCCATTATTTTCTTGCGATTAGCACTTGTCCACTCCCATCCGACTTTATCATTCTTTTTATGTTTTCACAGGATGTGGATGTCTCCTACTAGCCAACATTTTTATTGGCCATCCCCAATTGTCCTTGAGAAGGTGTGGTGAGCCACCTTCTAGACTGCTGCAGTCCATGAGGTATCGGTACACCCACAGTGCTGGTAGAGAGGGAGCTCCCAGACTTTGACCCAACGAAAGTGAAGGAATGGCCAATATATTTCTGTTGTGGGGTAATCAAGGTGACCAGTACTGTCAAGAAATCTCAGACAATACAAGACTCACGAAGCCAGTGTTTCTGAATCAAAGACGTAAATTTATTAAACCAGCAGCTGCCAGGAGATCATCAAAGGGTTAAGCAGCTCTGGCATAGAGCAAAAAAACCTCTCCGATAAATCTGACATTTACAATTCAAAACAGATCAACTATAGGTTTTCTTATCAATCATTCCCGCCTTACATTAGTTTAAAATCAATCACCTTTAGTATAAACGGATCAATAATAATCCCTGTCATGCACCTCAGCAAATTGCATTCCACCATCCAGCATAATGATATCTCATTCATCCACTGAATCCGGATTTTGGCGAAAGTCACTTCCCTATTGCCAGGTTACCCCAGACGCTAACTACAGGGGTGAAAGTGAACATTCTCACCAGATCATTGCCAAACTGGATAGACACATGATCCCGCGTCCAGGCACATTTCCATTCTAAGTCTAGACAATGAATACATCTATTCATAAATTTGCAATATGTATTCCCACATAAGAAACTTTCTGATATGAATTTTGCTAACTTTAGGGTTCCCAGGACTTTGGATCTGAACCACTTGCCTTTACCATCATATCTTGCAGTAACCTACTTTCGGCTGAAGTGAACAATGTTTCATAAAATACTTAAAATACATTTAAAATATCAGCATATATGTTTTAAATCATAACTACTTGTTTAATTCTCTTACTGCATCCACATGTGTGTAAACTATTCTCTTGTTAGCTTATAATCTTGTTTTAAGAATCATTTAACTCTTTGCTCGTAATTCTGTCAGTGCCTTAAGGTTTATTGTCTAAAAACCTTATTAACTGGCTGAAAGTTTCCCACAGCAATTTCCAAGTCAGGATTCACTCATCTAAGCAAGTGGAGAGTATTTCAGCACACTCCAGGCTTGTGCCTTGTCGATGGTGGACAGGCTTTGGGGAGTCAGGAGGTGAGTTACTTGCCATAAGATGCCCAGCCTCTGACCTGCTCTTGTAGCCACAGTATTTATATGGCTAGTCCAGTTCAGTTTCTGGTCAATGGTAATGCCCAGGATGTTGATAGTGGGAGTTCAGCAATGACAATTTATTCTTTTTTTTATTCATTCATGGGACATGGCTGGCCGGCCAGCATTTATTGCCCATTCCTAGTTGCCCTTGAGAAAGTGGTGATGAGCTGCCTTCTTGAATCGCTGCAGTCCATGTTCTGTGGGTTGACCCACAATGCCGTTAGGGAGGAAATTCCTGGACTTTGACCCAGCGACTGCAAAGGAACAGCGATATGTTTCCAAGTCAACTTGGTGAGTGGTTTGGAGGGGAATACGAAGTGTTTCCATTTATCTGCCCTTCTAGATGGAAGTGGTCGTGGGTTTGGAAGGTGCTGTCTAAGGATCTTTGGTGAATTGCTGCATTGCATCTTGTAGATAGTACACACTGCTGCTACTGAGCGTCGGTGGTGGAGGGAGTGGATGTTTGTCAATGTGGTGCCAATCAAGCTGACTGCTTTGTCCTGGATGGTGTCAAGCTTCTCGAGTGTTGTTGGAGCTGCACACATCCAGGCAAGTAGGGAGTTTTCCATCACACTCCTGACTTGTGTCTTGTAGATGGTAGATAGGCTTTGGAAAGTCCGGAGGTGAGTTACTCTCTGCAGTATTCCTAGTCTCTGACCTGTTCTTGTAGCCGCTATGTTTATATGGTGAGTCCAGTTGAGTTTCTAGTCAATGGTAACCCCAAGAATGTTGACAGTGGGGGATTCAGTGATGGTTACACCATTGAATGTGAACAGGCGGTGGTTAGAGTGTCTCTTATTGGTGATGGTCATTGCCTGGCATTTGTGTGGCAGGAATGTTACTTGACCCTGCTCAGCCCAAGCCTGGGTGTTGCACAGGTCTTGCTGCACACGGCACAGACTGCTTCAATATTTCCTTGTGGTTACAGTTGAAATGTTGCAAATATTGGAATTTCCCACCTTTGACCTCTTTAATTTTTAAATTTCAGCTCATCTTTAAACATGGGCTGTGCTACAGATGTCGTGCATTTCCTGACAGCACATTTTCAGGACTGTACGAGAGACAAGAGAACGTCAGGAAAGCAGTAGGACATGTACAGTCACATTCATCAACATCCATGCCATCCACACCGCTTGCTGTGTTGTTCCATTGTGGAAATTCTGGAGATAATAAGAACATAAGAACTAGGAGCAGGAGTAGGCCATCTGGCCCCTCGAGCCTGCTCCGCCATTCAATAAGATCATGGCTGATCTTTTTGTGGACTCAGCTCCACTTACCCACCCGCTCACCTTAACCCTTAAATCCTTTACCATTCAAACATTTATCTATCCTTGCCTTAAAAACATTCAATGAGGTAGCCTCAACTGCTTCACTGGGCAGGGAATTCCACAGATTCACAATCTTTTGTGTGAAGACGTTCCTCCTCAACTCAGTCCTAAATCTGCTTCCCCTTATTTTGAGGCCCTGCCCCCTAGTTCTAGTTTCACCTGCCAGTGGAAACAACTTCCATGATTCTATCTTATCTATTCCCTTCATAATAGAAACATAGAAAAACTACAGCACAAACAGGCCCTTCAGCCCCACAAGTTGTGCAGAACATATCCCTACCTTCGAGGCCTACCTATAACCCTCCATCCTATTAAGTCCCATGTACTCATCCAGGAGTCTCTTAAAAGTCCCTATTGAGTTTGCCTCCACCACCACTGACGGCAGCCGATTCCACTCACCCACCATCTTGTGTGTGAAAAACGTCCCCCTAACATTTCCCCTGTACCTACCCCCCAGCACCTTAAACCCTGTGTCCTCTCGTAGCAGACATTTCCACCCTGGGAAAAAGCCTGAGAGTCCACCCGATCTATGCCTCTCAACATCTTGTATACCTCTATTAGGTCTCCTCTCATCCTACGTCTCTCCAAGGAGAAAAGACCGAGCTCCCTCAGCCTATCCTCATGAGGCATGCCACTCAATCCAGGCAACATCCTTGTAAATCGCCTCTGCACCCTTTCAATCTTTTCCACATCCTTCCTGTAATGAGGCGACCAGAACTGAGCACAGCACTCCAAGTGGGGTCTGACGAGGGTCTTATATAGCTGCATCATTATCCCCGGACTCCTAAACTCAATCCCTCGATTGATAAAGGCCAGCACACCATACACCTTCTTAACCACCTCCTCCACCTGCGGGGCCGATTTTAGAGTCCTATGGACCCGGACCCCAAGGTCCTTCTGATCCTCTACAGTACTAAGAGTCTTTCCCTTTATATTGTACTCCTTCATCCCATTTGACCTGCCAAAATGGACCACTATGCATTTATCTGGGTTGAAGTCCATCTGCCACTTCTCCGCCCAGTCTTGCATCCTATCTATGTCCCTCTGTAACTTCTGACATCCCTCCAGACTATCCACAACCCCACCAACCTTCGTGTCATCGGCAAACTTACCAACCCATCCCTCCACTTCCTCATCCAGGTCATTTATGAAAATGACAAACAGCAAGGGTCCCAGAACAGATCCCTGGGGCACACCACTGGTGACCGACCTCCATTTAGAAAAAGACCCATCTATACCCACTCTCTGCCTCCTTTGGGCAAGCCAGTTCTGGATCCACAGGGCAGCAGTACCTTGGATCCCATGCCCTCTCACTTTTTCGAGAAGCCTTGCATGGGGGACCTTATCGAACGCCTTGCTAAAATCCATATAAACCACATCTACTGCTTTCCCTTCGTCAATGTGTTTAGTCACATTTTCGAAGAACTCCACCAGGCTCGTAAGGCACGACCTGCCTTTGACAAAGCCGTGCTGAGTATTCTTGAGCATACTAAACCTCTCTAAATGCTCATAAATCCTGTCCCTCAGGATCTTCTCCATCAGCTTACCAACCACTGAGGGTAGACTCACCGGTCGGTAATTTCCTGGGCTATCCCTATTCCCCTTCTTGAAAATAGGAACCACACCCGCAATCCTCCAATCCTCCGGCACCTCTCCCATCTCCATCGACAATGCAAAGATCATCGCCAGAGGCTCTCCAATCTCTTCCCTCGTCTCCCACAGTAACCTGGGGTACATCCCATCCGGACCCGGCGACTTATCTATCTTGATGCCATTCAAAGATTCCAGCACAACCTCTTTCTTAAAGTCCACATACTCAATCTTTTCAGTCCACCGCAAGCCCGCAGTACATCCACCCAGGTCCTTTTCCTCTGTGAAAACCGAGGCAAAATACTCATTAAGCACCTCTGCCATTTCTACTGGTTCCGTACAGACTTTCCCGCCTTCACCTTTTATAGGCCCTATTCCTTCACGTCTCATCCTTTTGCTTTTCACATATTTATAGAACGCCTTAGGGTTCTCCTTAATCCTATCTGCCAAGGCCTTCTCGTGACCCCTTCTGGCTCTCCTAATTTCCTTCTTTAGTCCCTTCCTACAAGCCGTATACTCATCTAGATCCCTATCTTCGCCAAGCTCTCTGAACCTTTTGTACGCTTTCCTTTTCTTCGCGACTAGGTCCCGCACAGCTTTCATGCACCACGGTTCCTTTAATCTACCAACTCCTCCCTGTCTGCTCGGAACGTTGTCCTGTAGAACTCTAGACAGACATTCCTTGAAAAACTGCCACCTCTCTTCAGTACATTTCCCCGAGAATACCTCCTTCCAATTTACTCCTCTAATTAGCTGCCTTATGTCTTCATATTTCCCCTTACTCCATATAAACACTTTCCTAGCTTGCCTGATCCTCTCTTTTTCCAATGAAGCATAAAGGAGATAGAGTTATGATCGCTATATGTTATATGTTTCTATAATATCTCCCCTCATTCTTCTGAATTCCAATGAGTATAGCCCCAGTCTACTCAGTCTCTCCTCATAAGCCAACCCTCTCAACTCCGGAATCAACCTAGTGAATCTTCTCTACACCCCCTCCAGTGCCAGTATATCCTTTCTCAAGTAAGGAGGCCAAAACTGTACACAGTACTCCAGGTGTGGCCTCACCAGCACCTTATACAGCTGCAACATAATCTCACTGTTTTTAAACTCCATCCCTCTAGCAATGAAGGACAAAATTCCATTTGCCTTCTTAATTACCTGCTGTACCTGCAAACCAACTCCTTGAGATTCCTGCACAAGGACACCCAGGTCCCTCTGCACAGCAGCATGCTGCAATTTTTTACCATTTAAATAATAGTCCATTTTGCTGTTATTCCAACCAAAATGGATGACCTCACATTTACCAACATTGTACTTCATCTGCCAGACCCTCACCCACTCACTTAGATTATCTATATCCAACTGCAGACTTTCACACTCATCTTAGTGTCACCTGCGAATTTTGACACACTACACTTGGTCCCCAACTCCAAACTTTTTCACATCAAATCATCATTCAAAAAAGAGAGGGTGATGAAGGAAAGGATCAGAAAATGTAAAGCTTTGAGGAACTGGATTCTGAACAAAATGAGACTCCCCTGTCAATTCTGATAAACAGTAAGAAGTCTCACAACACCTTCTGATAAACACACACAAGGCCTGTTACAAAGGAATTGGAAAACAAACAGCACAAAGATAACTTTGCACTGTTTCATGTATAAGGTCAGCAGTCTTCATCAATGTGTTCTCAGTGAGAAGTATTTATTGAGCAGATCTTAAGAGGTCTCCCTCTAGAGGCAGCCTAATGGCATCGTCATATGACTATGGAAACCAAATGTGTCAGACTAGCTACATTTCCAAACACAAACATCTCCCTTTTCATATTATTATGATGCCACATCGTCAATCAATCTCCCTGTTGGCCTCATAGAATACAAGCTCCCCTGTTGGCAAGTGGCGGTTCACCCAATAAGAAAGGAGCAGCGGGGGTGGGGTATAAAAGCACTGTAAATAAAAGGGGGTGATGGGTGACGGAAGACTGGCCTCAGTAAGAGGCCAGATGGTGACGAGGAGCAAAGCAAACATTTTTCATCCCTCCAGATCATCTTTACTATCGAGACCCTCTGGTAAGTAGAATGCTCTTTTCATGACACTTGAAGCCTATGATGCAAACATAAAATATTGTTCTCAGTACACCGAGTGCAGGCATTACTTTGGATCTAAGGAAGGCCATTGAGATAGCTCTATTATTGGACAATGCAGAGAAAGGAGCTCAGGAACTACAGGGGACGTCAGATAGCAGGGTCCTCTGATTGGGGGAGGGGCCTCAGGCAACGTCTATCCCTCAACTGAGAGCAACGGGATCAGCAAAATATCTCAGAATCTCTTATAGTGGTGGAGCCCAAGTCGCATCACCAGGCAGTCAAGGAAGGGCAGGGCAGGGGCAGCCTTCAGACTCCTAGCCCTTAAGCCAGGTAAGTCAGGTGGTGCAGTGGTTAGCATTGTTGCCGCACAGCACCAGGGACCTGGGTTCGATTCCGGCCTTGGGTGACTGTGTGGAGTTTGCAAGTTCTCCCCGGGTCTTCATGGGTTTCCTCTGAGTGCTCCAGGTTCCTCCCACAGCCCAAAGGTGTGCATGTTAGGTGGATTTGATTTGATTTGATTGCATTTATTATTGTCACATGTATTAACATACATTAAAAAGTATTGTTTCTTGCACGCTATACAGACAAAACATACCGTTCATAGAGAAGGAAACGAGAGAGTGCAGAATGTAGTGTTACAGTCATAGTTAGGGTGTAGAGAAAGATAAACTTAATGCAAGGTAAGACCATTCAAAAGTCTGACAGCAGCAGAGAAGAAGCTGTTCTTGAGTCGGATGGTACGTGACCTCAGACTTTTGTATCTTTTTCCCAAAGGAAGAAGGTGGGAGTGCGTGGGGTCCTTAATTATGCTGGATGCTTTGCCGAGGCAGCAGGAAGTGTGGACAGAGGCAATGGATGGGAGGCTGGTTTGCGTGATGGATTGGGCAACATTCACGACCTTTTGTAGTTCCTTGTGGTCTTGGGCAGAGCAGGAGCCATACCAAGCTGTGATACAACCAGAAAGAATGCTTTCTATCGTGCATCTGTAAAAGTTGGTGAGAGTCGTAGCTGACATGCCAAATTTCCTTAGTCTTCTGAGAAAGTAGAGGCGTTGGTGGGCTTTCTTAACGATAGTGTCAGCATGGGGGGACCAGGACAGATTGTTGGTGATCTGGACACCTAAAAACCTGAAGCTCTCGACCCTTTCCACTTCGTCCCCATTGATATAGATAGGGGCATGTTCTCCTTTATGCTTCCTGAAGTCAATGACAATCTCCTTCGTTTTGTTGACATTGAGGGAGAGATTATTGTTGCCACATCAGGTCACCAGATTCTCAATCTCATTCCTGTACTCTGTCTTGTCATTGTTTGAGATCCGACCCACTATGGTGGTGTCGTCAGCAAACTTGAAAATCGAATTGGAGGGGAATTTGGCCACACAATCATTGGTGTGTAAGGAGTATAGTAGGGGGCTGAGAACTCAGCCTTGTGGGGCACCAGTGTTGAGGATGATCGTAGAGGAGGTGTTGTTGCCTATCCTTACTGATTGTGGTCTGTGAGTTAGGAAGTTCAGGATCCAGTCGCAGAGGGAGGTGCCAAGGCCCAGGCCACAGAATTTGGAGATGATTTTTGTGGGGATAATAGTTTTGAAGGCTAGGCTGTAGTCGATAAATAGGAGTCTGAGATGGGTGTCCTTGTGATCTAGGTGTTCCAGGGTTGAGTGCAGGGCCAGGGAAATGGCATCTGCTGTGGAACTGTTGCAGCGGTAGGCAAACTGTAGTGGATCCGGGTAGTCTGGGAGGCTGGAATTGATTCGTGCCATGACTAACCTTTCAAAGCACTTCATAATGATGGATGTCAGAGTCACCAGCCGATAGTCATTAAGGCACGCTGCTTGGTTTTTCTTAGGTACCGGGATGATGGTCATCTTCCTGAAGCAGATAGGGACCTCAGATTGTTGTAATTGGCCATGGTAAACTGCCCCTAAGTGTCCCAAGATGTGTAGGTTAGGTGGATTAGCCATGGTAATTGTATGGGATTACGGGGATGGGGATCCTCTTTTGGAGAGTTGGTGTAGACTCGTGGGGCTGAATGGCCTCTTTCTGCACTGCAGGGATTCTATGGTTCTAAGTCAGTCCAACCTTTTGGATTGGATTTCTAATAGAGGTTCTAAACTTGACATATACCCCACGCCTCACCTTGAAGACCGGTATGCAAGATTAATTGGGGATCACAGACCACAATCAGTAAGGATAGGCAACAACACTTCCTCCATGATCATCCTCAACATTGGTACCTGTAAGAGGAATTTTCTGAGGTGTTCCATTGGGGTTTCTTGTACTCAGCTGATCTCACTCAACCAAAACAAAGACGATGAAAGACAGCATGTATTCAAAAAACAAAAGAAAGTTTATTACTAATGCATGCGTTAGGAGAAAAGACAGTCAGTGAGTGCCAACTACCCTCTCTGGCATAACAATACAAACATGTGATTGATATATTCTTCTAAACACTTCAATTCCCTACTCTGCTTGTCATCCAAATTGGAGGGTCCAATTACAATATTACACAGTATTACCTTAGCCAATAAAGTTCCCCTTGTCAGCAGGAAAGGAGCTCATTAGTACCTTAAAATCCCTCACTTCTGGCTCAGAAACCTAACTACGTAAATCCAGTATGTTCAAGGCTATTGATAGAACATAGAACATAGAACAGTACAGCACAGAACAGGCTCTTCGGCCCACGATGTTGTGCCGAGCTTTATCTGAAACCAAGATCAAGCTATCCCACTCCCTATCATCCTGGTGTGCTCCATGTGCCTATCCAATAACCGCTTAAATGTTCCTAAAGTGTCTGACTCCACTATCACTGCAGGCAGTCCATTCCACACCCCAACCACTCTCTGCGTAAAGAACCTCCCTCTGATATCCTTCCTATATCTCCCACCATGAACCCTATAGTTATGCCCCCTTGTAATAGCTCCATCCACCCGAGGAAATAGTCTTTGAACGTTCACTCTATCTATCCCCTTCATCATTTTATAAACCTCTATTAAGTCTCCCCTCAGCCTCCTCCGCTCCAGAGAGAACAGCCCTAGCTCCCTCAACCTTTCCTCATAAGACCTACCCTCCAAACCAGGTAGCATCCTGGTAAATCTCCTCTGCACTCTTCCCAGTGCTTCCACATCCTTCTTATAGTGAGGTGACCAGAACGGCACACAATATTCCAAATGTGGTCTCACCAAGGTCCTGTACAGTTGCAGCATAACCCCACGGCTCTTAAACTCCAACCCCCTGTTAATAAAAGCTAACACACTATAGGCCTTCTTCACAGCTCTATCCACTTGAGTGGCAACCTTTAGAGATCTGTGGATATGGACCCCAAGATCTCTCTGTTCCTCCACAGTCTTCAGAACCCTACCTTTGACTCTGTAATCCACATTTAAATTAGTCCTACCAAAATGAATCACCTCACATTTATCAGGGTTAAACTCCATTTGCCATTTTTCAGCCCAGCTTTGCATCCTATCTATGTCTCTTTGCAGCCTACAACAGCCCTCCACCTCATCCACTACTCCACCAATCTTGGTGTCATCAGCAAATTTACTGATCCACCCTTCAGCTCCCTCCTCTAAGTCATTTATAAAAATCACAAAGAACAGAGAACCAAGCACTGATCCCTGTGGCACTCCGCTAGCAACCTGCCTCCAGTCCGAAAATTTTCCATCCATCACCACCCTCTGTCTTCGATCAGATAGCCAGTTACCTATCCAATCGGCCAACTTTCCCTCTATCCCACACCTCCTTACTTTCATCATAAGCCGACCATGGGGTACCTTATCAAATGCCTTACTAAAATCCATGTATATGACATCAACTGCCCTACCTTCATCAACACACTTAGTTACCTCCTCAAAAAATTCAATCAAATTTGTGAGGCACGACTTGCCCTTCACGAATCCGTGCTGACTATCCCGGATTAATCCGCATCTTTCTAAATGGTCGTAAATCTCATCCCTAAGGACCTTTTCCATCAATTTACCAACCACCGAAGTAAGACTAACTGGTCTATAATTACCAGGGTCATTTCTATTCCTTTTCTTAAATAGAGGAACAACATTCGCCACTCTCCAGTCCTCTGGCACCATCCTCATGGACAGTGAGGACCCAAAGATCAAAGCCAAAGGCTCTGCAATCTCATCCCTTGCCTCCCAAAGAATCCTAGGATACATTTCATCAAGCCCAGGGGACTTATCGACCTTCAGTTTATTCAAAACTGCCAGTACATCCTCCCTCCGAACAACTATTTCCTCCAGCCTATTAGCCTGTAACACCTTCTCTTCCTCAAAAACATGGCCCCTCTCCTTGGTGAACACTGAAGAAAAGTATTCATTCACCACCTCACCCATTTCTACTGACTCCATACACAAGTTCCCACTACTGTCCTTGACCGGCCCTAACCTCACCCTGGTCATTCTTTTATTCCTCACATAAGAGTAAAAAGCCTTGGGGTTTTCCTTGATCCGACCCGCCAAGGACTTCTCATGTCCTCTCCTAGCTCTCCTAAGCCCCTTTTTCAGCTCGTTCCTTGCTAACTTGTAACCCTCAATCGAGCCATCTGAACCTTGTTTCCTCATCCCTACATAAGCTTCCCTCTTCCTTTTCACAAGACATTCCACCTCTTTCGTGAACCATGGTTCCCCCACTCGGCCATTTCCTCCCTGCCTGACAGGGACATACCTATCAAGGACACCCAGTATTTGTTCCTTGAAAAAGTTCCACTTTTCATTACTTCCTTTCCCTGACAGTTTCTGTTCCCATCTTATGCCCCCTAATTCTTGCCTAATCGCATCATAATTACCTCTCCCCCAATTGTAAACCTTGCCCTGCCGTACGGCCCTATCCCTCTCCATTGCAATAACAAAAGACACCGAATTGTGGTCACTATCTCCAAAGTGCTCTCCCACAACCAAATCTAACACTTGGCCCGGTTCATTTCCCAGTACCAAATCCAATGTGGCCTCACCTCTTGTCGGCCTATCCACATATTGTGTCAGGAAACCCTCCTGCACACACTGCACAAAAACTGCCCCATCCGAACTATTTGACCTACAAAGGTTCCAATCAATATTTGGAAAGTTAAAGTCCCCCATGACAACTACCCTGTGACCCCCACACATATCCATAATCTGCTTAGCAATTTCTTCCTCCACATCTCTATTACTATTTGGGGGGCCTATAGTAAACTCCTAACAATGTGACCGCTCCTTTCCTATTTCTAACTTCAGCCCATATTACCTCAGTGTGCAGATCCCCCTCGAAGTGCCTTTCCGCAGCCGTTAGACTATCCTTGATTAACAATGCCACTCCTCCACCTCTTCCAGCTTCCCTACACTTACTGAAACATCTATACCCCGGAACGTCCAACAACCATTCCTGTCCTTGTTCTACCCACGTCTCCGTAATGGCCACAACATCGTAGTCCCAAGTACCAATCCACGCCCCAAGTTCATCTACTTTGTTCCGGATGCTCCTTGCATTGAAGTAGACACACTTCAACCCACCCTTGACCTTGATACCTTCCCCAATACCTCACCACCCTCAACACTGACTTCTGGACTGCAACTCCTTTTCCCACTCCCCTGACAAATTAGTTTAAACCCCCCTGAAGAGCCGTAGCAAATTTCCCTCCCAGGATATTGGTGCCCCTCTGGTTCAGGTGCACCCCGTCCTGTTTGTACAGGTCCCACCTTCCCCAGAATGTGTTCCAATTATCCACGTATCTGAAACCCTCCCTCCTACACCATCCCTGCAACCACATGTTTAACTGCATTCTCTCCCTGTTCCTCAACTCGCTATCACGTGGCACCGGTAACGCACCAGAGATGACCACATGTTTTAAAATGTGTAGATAACATCTACACATTTTAATTGTAAAAGAGTCAGTTCCCTTGCCTGAATCTGGCCCCTTCTTATCAGCCTAAGAGACGACACAAGCCTCGCTATCCAGGAGTGAATATACTCCCATTCATTCCAGACCCCTGATTAACTTGCAGCTACCTAACCCAGGCTGATAAGAAGAAACTGCTCTCTATGCTCCATTGTATCAAAGAATGTGACATGTCTGCTGCTGTCTACTTCCCAGCATGCTGAGCAAACAGATCATTGTTTGGCCAAGACTCTCAAACACATTTAAAACTACATTTTAGTTACAATACTTGTTTAAAAATTAATTACTATTGATTATATGTGATTAATTGACAATAAATTTGCATATATTGTATTCGGCATGCATTGAATCCTCATTCTATATATGAGGCACCTTTAATCTTCTCCTTAACCTGGTCTACTTATTATAGTAAATTTAAAACGAGGTGCTTTATATTAGGAGTTCTATACTACCCTCCATCAGTCCTCACTTTTGGCCCTTGGCTATAGCCCAAGATAAGGCCACTAAATAGAAGTGTCTCATTACTTGTTCCTGTGTCCTGAAGGACGACTGGTCCCTTCATATCCTTTCTTGCTCAACTTAACTGCCATCATTGGTGCTGTCCCTTCTGTGGACTTGGATAGCCTTGCACAGGCACATTTAACTATATTAATGAGTACCATCAATGCCAAGATCACCATGAAAAATACTGTAATTCCTTGTAGTGTTAATGTTCCCACAGCACCCAGCCATCCTGATAGCCATCCACCCAAGGTAAACAATGGCGCTTGTTTAAGTTTCTTCACCTCTTTTCTGATGTGAGCAGCCAGATCGGTTATGTTTTCTGAAATATCTGATATGTAGGTGCAACCTTATCTCCTGGTGTAGGCAATTTAGAAGTATTCTCTCCAGCCAGCCTAGTCCAATCTCTGTGCTGCTGTTGCGTGATTACCTGCTTTTTAAGAAAATGCGGACGGTCTATTAAATTCCTCATACAATGAAATACTGTGCCTTGGCTTATTTCTAATTCTCCCCCACCTGTATTTGCTTCCTCTAAGAGGTGCATTGCTCTCTCTGTCATCAGATCAAAAGGGGTTAATCCTCTTCCACCAGCAGAAGTGGCCCTTTGACACAGCAATATTGCAGATAAGGCCCACACCCAGTTGTTCCCTTCTTCTAAGATAGCTAAGATGGATAAACTGTTTTTCAGTGTTTGATTCATCCTGTCCACCATCCCTGAACTCTGGGGGTGATATGGTATGTGAAACCTCAGCTTTGTTTCCAACATTCGACTGACCTCTTTCAAAACCCTCCCTGTGAAGTGGGTTCCTTGATCAGAATCTAACTGAAGAGGCACTCTCCACCTGGGAATTATTTCATGTGCTAATATCAGAGCTACTATTGTAGCTGTGGCATCTTTACCTGGGAATGCTTCAACCCAACAAGTAACCTGGTCTACAATTATTAAACAGTACGTTTTTCCCTGTATCCATGGTAACGGCCCTGTAAAATCCAATTGTAAATTTTCCCACAATCCTTTGGGTCTGAGTTGGCTTCCCATTTTAATCTTGCAGGGATGCCCTGGCTCCACTAGAGTGCACTGCTGGCACCTGTGATAAAACTTCGCTACCTCTCGGAAGAAGCGATGACAGTATGGTTGAATTTAAAATACAGATGGAGCGTGAGAAGGTAAAATCCAATACCAATGTCTTGTGCTTAAACAAAGGAGACTACAATGGGATGAGGGAGGAGTTGGCTAAGGTAGACTGGGAGCAAAAACTTTATGGTGGGACAATTGAGGAACAGTGGAGGACTTTTAAAGCGATCTTTCACAGTGCTCAGCAGAAGTATATACCAGTGATAAGGAAGGACTGTAGAAAAAGAGATAATCAGCCATGGATATCTAAGGAAATAAAGGACAGTATCAAATTGAAAGAAAATGCATACAAAGTGGCAAAGATTAGTGGGAAACTAGAGGATTGGGAAATCTTTAAAGGTCAACAGAAAGCCACGAAAAAAGCTATAAAGGAAAGTAAGATGGATTATGAGAGTAAACTAGCTCAGAATATAAAAACAGATAGCAAAAGTTTCTACAAATACATAAAACTAAAATGAGTGGCTAAAGTAAACATTGGTCCTTTAGAGGACAAGAAGGAGGATGTAATAACTGGAAATGAGGGAGTGGCCGAGGCATTGAACAGGTATTTTGTGTCGGTCTTCACAGTGGAAGACACAAATAACATGCCAAAAATTGATGACAGGAAGGCTATGGCAGGTGAGGACATAGAAACTATCATTATCATGAAAGAGGTAGTGTTGGGCAAACTAATGGGGCTAAAGGTAAACAAAACTCTCCTGGCCCTGATGGAATGCATCCCAGGGTACTAAAAGAGATGGCGGAGAAATACCAAATGCACTAGTGGTAATTTACCAAAATTCGCTGGACTCTGGAGTGGTTCCTGCAGATTGGAAAACAGCAAATATGACGCCACTGTTTAAAAAAGGAGGTAGACAAAAGGCGGGTAACTGTAGGCCGGTTAGCTTAACTTCTGTAGTAGGGGAAATGCTTGAATCTATCATCAAGGAAGAAATAGCGAGACATCTGGATATAAATTGTCCCAATGGGAAGATGCAACATGGGTTCATGAAGGGCAGGTCATGTTTAACTAATTTGGTGGAATTCTTTCAGAATATTATGTGCGTGGTGGACAATGGGGAACCTGTGGATGTGGTGTATCTGGATTTCCATTTGACAAGGTGCCGCACCAAAGGCTCCTGCATAAGATAAAATTGCACGGTGTTACGGGTAATGTATTAGCATGGATAGAGGATTGGTTAACTAACAGAAAGCAAAGAGTGGGGTTAAATGGGTGTTTTTCTGGTTGGCGATCAGTGACTAGTGGTGTGCCTCAGGGATCAGTGTTGGGACTGCAATTGTTTACAATTTACGTAGATGATTTGCATTTGGGGACCAAGTGTAGTGTGTCAAAATTCGGCAGATGACACAAGATGAGTGGCAGAGCAAAGTGTGCAGAGGATGCTGAAAGTCTGCAAAGGGATATAGATAGTCTAAGTGAGTGGACAAGAGTCTGGCAGATGGAGTACAATGTTGGTAAATGTGAAGTCATCCATTTTGGTAGGAATAACGGCAATATGGAATATTATTTAAATGGTAAAAAATTGCAGCATGCTGCTGTGCAGAGGATTTGGGTGTCCTTGTGCATTTGATTTGATTTATTATTGTCACATGTATTAACATACATTAAAAAGTATTGTTTCTTCCGCTCTCTACAGACAAAACATACCGTTCATAGAGAAGGAAACGAGAGAGTGCAGAATGTAGTGTTACAGTCATAGTTAGGGCGTCGAGAAAGATAAACTTAATGCAAGGTAAGTCCATTCAAAAGTCTGACAGCAGCAGGGAAGAAGCTGTTCTTGAGTCGGTTGGTACGTGACCTCAGACTTTTGTATCTTTTTCCCGAAGGAAGAAGGTGGAAGAGAGAATGTCCGGGGTGCGTGGGGTCCTTAATTATGCTAGCTGCTTTGCCGAGGCAGCGGGAAGGATAGACAGAGTCGATGGACGGGAGGCTGGTTTGCGTGATGGATTGGGCTACATTTATGACCTTGTGTAGTTCCTTGCGGTCTTGGGCAGAGCAGGAGCCATACCAAGCTGTGATACAAATAGAAAGAATGTTTTCTATGGTGCATCTGTAAAAGTTGGTGAGAGGCGTAGCTGACATGCCAAATTTCCTTAGTCTTCTGAGAAAGTAGAGGCGTTGGTGGGGCTTTCTTAACGATAGTGTCAGCATGGGGGGACCAGGACAGGTTGTTGGTGATCTGGACACCTAAAAACTTGAAGCTCTCGACCCTTTCTACTTCGACCCCATTGACGTAGACAGGGGCCTGTTCTCCTTTACATTTCCTGAAGTCGATGACAATCTCCTTCGTTTTGTTGACATTGAAGGAGAGATTATTGTTGCCACACCAGTTCACCAGATTCTCTATCTCATTCCTGTACACATCATAGTTTGAGATCCAACCCACGACACGAATCACAAAAGGTTGGTTTGCAGATGCAGCAGGTAATTAAGAAGGCAAATGGAATTTTTCCTTCATTGCAAGAGGGATGGAGTTTAAAAACAGCGAGGCTATGTTGCAGCTGTATAAGGTGCTGGTGAGGCCACACCTGGAGTACTGTGTACAGTTTTGGTCTCCTTACTTGAGAAAGGATATACTGGCACTGGAGGGGGTGCAGAGGAGATTCACTAGGTTGATTCCGGAGTTGAGAGGGTTGGCTTATGAGGAGAGACTGAGTAGACTGGGGCTATACTCATTGGAATTCAGAAGAATGAGGGGAGATCTTATAGATTATGAAGGGAATAGATAAAATAGAAGCAGGGAAGTTGTTTCCACTGGCAGGTGAAACTAGAACTAGGAGGCATGGCCTCAAAATAAGGGGGAGCAGATTTAGGACTGAGTTGAGGAGGAACTTCTTCAACCAAAGGATTGTGAATCTGTGGAATTCCCTGCCCAGTGAAGCAGTTGAGGCTACCTCATTGAATGTTTTTAAGGCAAGGATAGATAAATTTTTGAATGGTAAAGGATTTAAGGGTTATGGTGAGCGGGTGGGTAAGTGGAGCTGAGTCCACAACAAGATCATCCATGATCTTATTGAATGGCGGAGCAGGCTCGAGGGGCCAGATGGCCTACTCCTGCTCCTAGTTCTTATGTTCTCTCGCCCCATCTCTTTCCACCACCAACATTTTTTCAATAAATCAAGCATTTTGCCTCTGCTTATGTGTGCCATTCTGTGATAAATCTTCAGCAGCGAGTGCTGTATCACTCGAGGGACTATTATTTTCCCCTCTCTCCTCCATATTCCATCATAACCCTTCCGTCCTCCATCTTTTTTCCACTGTTCCTTTTCCTCATCATCTGCTTGTTCCTGCACTTGTTTTACATCAATATCTGGGCTATCCTCATTGTTACTGCTGCTAACCCTACAGGCTGTGTCCTCTCCCAATCCTATTTTACCGCCTGGTTGGCAAAATGATTTCCATGCTGCACATTATTCTCAATTTTCCTGTGAGCTTGAACTTTTAATACCACTGCTCCGAAAGGAACGTGCGTTGCTTGGAGTAAGTTTCTGATTAAAGCCTCATGCTGTATGTGGCCCCCACTCGAAGTCACAAAACCATGCCTGCCCCAAGCTGCCATATAATCATGCACAACTCCAAAAGCGTAACAACTGTCAGTAAAAATGTTAACCCTTTTTCCTCTGTTCCACTCTAAAGCTGTAGTTAAAGTTATCAGCTCTGCTACTTGTGCTGAATCACTTCCCGGGATCTGCTCCCTGCATTCACTTCTTCCTCTTCAGCCACCACTGTCCACACTGTACGATGTTCTCCATTCACGTACTTTCTTGTACCATTTACACACAGATTAATGACCCTTTCTCCTGCAAGTGGCTCTTCTGCTAATCCTCCACTTGTTTCTTCATTTAATTTTGCAACACATTCATATTTTGAGCCCTGTACCGTCAATCCCCCAGCGGGGTTTTCCCTGACATCTCTGCTGATCAATACATGCTTATCTCCCAGTAAGAGAGTCGCAAGTTTTACATAACTTGTAACAGTAATTAAAAAGCCTTCAATACTTGTCTTACCTCTTTTCTGGTGAAAAGCCTTTGTACACAAATAACTTTCCTCTAGTCCTCTGGAATTTTTTCACTGAATTCTATAACATATTAACATCTTTGAAACAGAAATCAAATCTTTCCATTTGATCCCAGGCAGTAACTTATTTTTATTGCAAGTTCTTTATCTTAAATGATATCATTTTATTAAGGTAACTTGCTTTCAGCACATTTTCTTATGTCAGATTGTCCCAAACTCAGAAAACAATGTTGTGGGCTTTCAACTGCCCATTAGTGTCTATCTTATCTCTTCTTTCTTTTAAAAATTTTATTCCTTCATCCACAGCTAGCACCTAAACTGCGTTCTACTTCCTGGAATCCCTTCAAATGTCTTTCTGGGGCGGCACACAGTGACACAGTGGTTAGCACTGCAGCCTCACAGGCCAAGGACCTGGGTTCGATTCCTGGCTTGGGTCACTGTCTGTGCGGAGTCCGCATGTTCTCCCCGTGTCTGCGTGGGTTTCCTCCAGGTGCTCCGGTTTCCTCCCACAGTCCGAACGACGTGCTGGTTAGATGCATTGGCCATGCTAAATTCTCCCTCAGTGTGCCCGAACAGGGGCCGGAGTTGGCGACAAGGGGATTCTCACAGTAACTTCATTGCAGTGTTAATGTCAGTCTACTTGTGACACTAATAAATAAACTTTAAAAAACTCTTTTATCCAATGAATCCCACCTTTATAATTCTGTCCTCTTCTGTTTATTGTCAGCTCTTCGATAACGTATCTTTAATTACCCTGTTCACTTTCCTTTCTCATTTATTCCACTGAATTATTTCCCTCGTCTCTGATTATACAGCAATGTGGTTGACTCTCAACTGCCCTCTGAAATGGCCTCGCAAGCCACTCAGTTATAATAATCGCAACAAAGAAATGAAACCGGACGGACCACCTGGCATCGACCTCGGCATCGGAAAAGATAACAGCAAAACAAACAGCCCTGTTGACGCTGCAAAGTCCTTCTTACTAACATCTGGGGGCTAGTGCCAAAATTGGGAGAACTGTCTCATCAACTAGTCAAGCAACAGCCTGACATCGTCATTCTCACGGAATCATACTTTACAGATAACACCCCATTACCATCCCTGGATATGTCCTGTCC
Organism: Mustelus asterias; assembly: GCF_964213995.1. Lineage (NCBI taxonomy): Eukaryota > Metazoa > Chordata > Chondrichthyes > Carcharhiniformes > Triakidae > Mustelus > Mustelus asterias. Next base: position 61,755,617 of record NC_135811.1, read on the forward strand.
CACCGGCAGGTCAGACCCAGCAGAGATGGTGGCACAGTGGTATACAGTCAGGAGGGAGTTGCCCTGGGAGTCTTTAACATTGATTGCAGACCCCATGAAGTCTCATGGCTTCAGGTTAAACATGGGCAAGGAAACCTCTTACTGGTTACCACGTACCGTCCTCCTTCAGCTGATGAATCAGTGCTCCTCCATGTTGAACAACACTTGGAGGAAGCACTGAGGGTGGCAAGGGTGCAAAATGTACTCTGGGTAGGGGATTTCAATGTCCCCCACCAAGACTGGCTCGGCAGCAGCACTACTGATCGAGCTGGTCGGGTCCTAAAGGATATAACTGCTAGACTGGGTCAGGTATCAACCTGGTGAAGCTACCAAACAAGACCATGTGCATGCCAAACGGCAAAAACAGCAAGTGATAGACAGAGCTAAGTGATCCCACAACCAATGGATCAGATCTAAGCTCTGCAGTCCTTCCACATCCAGTTGAGAAAGGTGGTGGACAATTAAACAACTCACTGGAGGAGGAGGCTCCACAAATATCCCCATCCTCAATGATGGAGGAGTCCAGCACATCAGTGCAAAAGATAAGGCTGAAGTATTCACAGCAATCTTCAGCCAAAGTATCGAGTGGATGATCCATCTCGGCCTCCTCCAGTGATCCCCAGCATCTCAGATGCCAGTCTCCAGCCAATTCAATTCACTCCACAAGAAACAATTGGAGGCACTGGATACTGCAAAGGCAATGGGCCCTGATAACATTCCGGCAATAGTACTGAAGACTTGTGCTCCAGAACTTGCCGCTCCCCTAGCTAAGCTCTTCCAGTACAGTTACAACACTGACATCTACCCAACAATGTGGAATATTGCCCAGTTGGTGTGCTGGAGTACAATTCCACTGCTGTTGATGGCCCACAGCATCTAATGGATGCCCAGTCTTGAGTTGCAAGATCAATTCAAAGTCTGTGCCATTTAGCACGGTGATAGTGCCACACAACACGATGGAGGTTATTCTCAATGTGAAAGCTGGTCTTCATCTCCGTAATGACTGTGCGGTGGTCACTTACCGATACCGTCATGGACAGATGCATCTGCAGCCGGCAGTTTGGTAAGGATGAGATCAAATATGTTATTTCCTCTTGTTGGTTCCTTCAGCATCTACTGCAGACCCAGTCTAACAGTTATGTCTTTAAGGACCCGACCAGCTCGATCAGTAGTGCTGCTGCCGAGCCATTCTTGGTGGTGGACATTGAAATCCCCTATTGAAATCTCTATTTAAAAAATAGAGAAAATTACATGGTATTTGAGGTTCAGTGTCGTAAGCCCCTACAAGTTGAGGACTCTGGGTCTGTACTCGTTGGAGTTTAGAAGGATGAGGAGGGATCTTATTAAAACTTACAGGATACTGTGAGTCCTGGATAGAGTGGATGTGGAGAGGATATTCCCACTAGTAGGAACAACTAGAACCAGAGAACAAAGAACAAAAGAACAAAGAACGGTACAGCACAGGAAACAGGCCCTTTGGCCCTCCAAGCCTGTGCTGCTCATTGGTCCAACTAGACCATTCGTTTGTATCCCTCCATTCCCAGACTGCTCATGCGACTATCCAGGTAAGTCTTAAACGTGTCCGCCTCCACCACCCTACTTGGCAGCGCATTCCAGGCCCCCACCACCCTCTGTGTCAAAAACGTCCCTCTGATATCTGAGTTATACTTCGCCCCTCTCACCTTGAGCCCGTGACCCCTCGTGATCGTCACCTCCCACCTGGGAAAAAGCTTCCTACTGTTCACCCTATCTATACTCTTCATAATTTTGTACACCTCTATTAGGTCTCCCCACATTCTCCATCTTTCCAGGGAGAACAAGCCCAGTTTACCCAATCTCTTCTCATAACTAAGACCCTCCATACCAGGCAACATCCTGGTAAACCTTCTCTGCACTCTCTCTAAAGCCTCCACGTCCTTCTGGTAGTGCGGTGACCAGAACTGGACGCAGTACTCCAAATGTGGCCTAACCAGCGTTCTATACAGCTGCAACATCAGACTCCAGCTTTTATACTCTATACCCCGTCCTATAAAGGCAAGCATACCATATGCCTTCTTCACCACCTTCTCCACTTGTGCTGCCACCTTCAAGGACTTGTGGAATTGCACACCTAGGTCCCTCTGTGTTTCTATACTCTTTATGGCTCTGCCATTTATTGTATAACTCCCCCCTACATTAGTTCTTCCAAAATGCATCACTTCGCATTTATCTGGATTAAATTCCATTTGCCATTTCTCCGCCCAATTTTCCAGCCTATCTATATCCTGCTGTATTGTCTATGCACACACGGGCACAAACTCAGACTAAAGTGACGATCCTTTAAAACAGAAATGAAGAGGAATTTCTTCAGCCAGAGAGTGGTGAATCTGTGAGACTCTTTGCCGCAGAAGGCTGTGGAGGCTAGGTCATTGAGTGTCTTTAAGACAAAGATAAATAGGTTCCTGAATAATAAGGGGGTCGTGGTTATCGGGAAAAGGCAGGAGAATGGCGATGAGGAAAATACCAGCCATGATTGAATGGCGGAGCAGACTCGATGGGCCGAGTGGCCTAATTCTGCACCTATGTCTTATGGTCTTATAACAAGCTCAAGACTAAACAACAGGTAACAAGATTAATCATGGTGAAAATGGTTTTCTGGAATTTTCAGAGTATATTTTGCGCCCTTGCCACCCTCAGTGCTTCCTCCAAGTGTTGTTCAACATGGAGGAATACTGATTCATCAGCTGAAGGAAGATGTTACGTGGTAACCAGTAAAAGGTTTCCTTGCCCATGTTTAACCTGAAGCCATGAGACTTCATGGGGTCCGGAGTCGATGTACAGGAGAGTGCAGGAGGGCATGCCAGGAGCAGCACCAGGGCATACCTAAAAATGAGTGTCAACCTGGTGAAGTTACCAAACAGGACTACTTGCATACCAAATGGCAAAAACAGCAAGTGTTAGACAGAGCTAAGTGAGCCCACAACCAACGGATCAGATCTAAGCTCTGCAGTCCTTCCACATCCAGTCGAGAATGGTGGTGGACAATTAAACAACTCACTGGAGGAGGAGGCTCCACAAATATCCCCACCCTCAGAGATAGAACATAGAACATAGAACATTACAGCGCAGAACAGGCCCTTCGGCCCACGATGTTGCACCGACCAGTTAAAAAAAAACTGTGACCCTCCAACCTAAACCAATTTCTTTTCGTCCATGAACCTATCTACGGATCTCTTAAACGCCCCCAAACTAGGCGCATTTACTACTGATGCTGGCAGGGCATTCCAATCCCTCACCACCCTCTGGGTAAAGAACCTACCCCTGACATCGGTTCTATAACTACCCCCCCTCAATTTAAAGCCATGCCCCCTCGTGCTGGATTTCTCCATCAGAGGAAAAAGGCTATCACTATCCACCCTATCTAAACCTCTAATCATCTTATATGTTTCAATAAGATCCCCTCTTAGCCGCCGCCTTTCCAGCGAAAACAATCCCAAATCCCTCAGCCTCTCCTCATAGGATCTCCCCTCCATACCAGGCAACATCCTGGTAAACCTCCTCTGCACCCTCTCCAAAGCCTCCACATCCTTCCTGTAATGTGGGGACCAGAACTGCACACAGTACTCCAAGTGCGGCCGCACCAGAGTTGTGTACAGTTGCAACATAACGCTACGACTCCTAAATTCAATCCCCTACCAATAAACGCCAAGACACCATATGCCTTCTTAACAACCTTATCTACTTGATTCCCAACTTTCAGAGATGGAGGAGTCCAGCACATCAGTGCAAAAGATAAGGCACTCGCAACAATCTTCAGCCAAAGTGCCGAGTGGATGATTCATCTTGGCTTCCTCCAGTGGTCCCCAGTATCTCTGACGCCAGACTCCAGCCAATTCGATTCACTTCACATGATACCAAGAAACAGTTGGAGGACCTGGATACTGAAAAGGCAATGGGCCCTGATATCATTCTGACAATAGAGTCATAGAGTCATAGATGTTTACAGCATGGAAACAGGTCCTTCGGCCCAACTTGTCCATGCTGCCCTTTTCTTTAAACCCCTAAGCAAAACCCAATTGCCTGCATTTGGCCCATATCCCTCTATACACATCTTACCAATGCTTTTTAAAACACAAAATTGTACCCGCCTCCGCTACTACCTCTGGCAGCTTGTTCCAGACACTCACCACCCTCTGTGTGAAAAAATTGCCCCTCTGGACACTTTTGTATCTCTCCCCCTCTCATCTTAAACCTATGCCCTCTAGTTTTAGACTCCCCTACCTTGAGAAAAGATATTGACTATCTAGCCGATCTGTGCTCCTCATTATTTTATAGACCTCAAAAGATCACGCCTCAGCCTTCTACACTCCAGAGAAAAAAGTCCCAGTCTATCCAATCTCTCCTTATAACTCAAACCATCAAGTCTCGGTAGCATCCTAGTAAATCTTTTCTGCACTCTTTCTAGTTTAATAATATCCTTTCTATAATAGGGTGACCAGAATTGCACACAGTATTCCAAGTGTGGCCTTAACAATGTCTTGTACAACTTCAACAAGACATCCCAACTCCTGTATTCAATGTTCTGACCGATGAAACCAAGCATGCCGAATGCCTTCTTCACCACTCTGTCCACCTGTGACTCCACTTTCAAGGAGCTATGAACGTGTATCCCTAGATCTCTTTGTTCTGTAACTCTCCCCAATGCCCTACCATTAACTGAGTAAGTCCTGCCCTGGTTCAATCTACCAAAATGAATCACCTCGAATTTATCTAAATTAAACTCCATCTGCCATTCGTCAGCCCACTGGCCCAATTGATCAAGATCCCGTTGCAATTGGAGATAACTTTCTTCACTGTCCACTGTGCCACCAATCTTGGTGTCATCTGCAAACTTACTAACCATGCCTCCTATACTAGTACTGAAGACTTGTGCTCCAGAACTTGCCGCTCCCCTAGCCATGTTCTCCCAGTGCAGTTATGAAGACGGGAATGGGTTAATGAATTCTAATACTCAAAGTGCCAAAGTGAATTCTGTGCTATTTTGAGATTGTGTGAGAAACACTGTAGAACTCATGTTTACATTAGGGTGTTTTCATGCTCATGTATCCAAGAACAGATAAGAATAGTGGTACCCGGCTAATCTGTTCCGGAATATGGCTAACCCCGCCATTTTGTATTCTTTAATATGTACCGCCGTGTAACAGTAGAAGCCTACATGTAGGCCTTCTGTGATTGTATAATGATACATTCATATATATTCATCATAACCTGTACCAATATACATTATACAAGGACCTACGAACATATATAAATTGTTGTATGCCAATTAACTTGTTTGTGTGAGACTGTAACCTTGTACGTTAGTAAGATACCCCACCTGTGTTCAGAGAACAACAGTCACGGCCTTGGGATAACCGTGAAGAAACCGCCAAGGCAGCAAGGTTCACACGATGGAAGACAAGCCACAGCCTGGGAACCCGAGAGGCCTGGGAAACTGAACGTGACGGGGGGGGGCGTATAAATATATGTTTTTAACCTGTATTTGCTGAGAAGTCTGAGGCCATGTTAGGCATCGGACTGTCTCCCACAATTGTGCAAATAAACCACTATATTTTGACCGACGAATAGACTCAGAGGTATTTTTACCTACAACAAATGGTGCCGAAACCCAGGAAATCTGATTACGGGTCTGGTCGAATGGCCACGACAGGGACACCAGAATAGATTACTGAACTTGATGAAGTCGGTCAAAATATAGTGGGTGATCATCGGTGATGAGAGAGTGTCTGAATTGATGAAAGACGTCTGAACTGAGCACATACGGACAAGGAGGCAATTGACTCTGGCACCCTGCCTTAAACTGACTGTTAAGAGAGGAAATCTCCCACGCTGATGTTAGGAACTTGAAATAGGTGTCAGGGTTGCCTGAGGTGTGATGTTCAGACGTGAGTGATAGATAGAGACTGTCTGAGTGGTCCAGGAGTTGAAGGACAAGCCTTCATGTGAAAGCCAGCTTAATAAAAATATTGTGTAAGTGGTGGTGGATCTGATCACCCCTGACAGGTATCATCAAACTCGGATAAGAGAAACCTAGGAGGGGGGAGAGCGAGAAAGGAGATTAGAAGACTCCTGGGTGATGAGTATAACCTTATCAATGATATCGTGGAACAAGGACAGTGGGACCCGGGGTCCCTGATACATGAATATATCGTTAAGAGAGACAAACTCATTAAACAGATGAACAAAGGGGGGTGGAATTTAGACCACCCACTAGACCAACAGCGAAAATGGTTGGAAAAAGAAAAGAAAAACAGAACTAAGAAAATTGGAGTTCTCTTAGTTCACCAATTGGCCACTAAATCAAAAGGTACCTGTTACAATTGCAAGAAACCAGGCCACTTTGCCCGAGATTGTAAGTGGGGTAGTGAAGTCTACGAATTGGCAGATAATGAAGTAATGAGGGAATCTGCAGATTCTCTCATTAAAGTGTACATGTCAAAGTAAAAAACATTAATAAAGAGGTTGCAAAAGGATGGCTGGGATACGTCCCAGACCTCAGAGCAGCAGAAAACGTGGATAGATAAAGAAAAGAGAAACAAGACAAAGAAGATAGGAGTAGTGTTAATACATCAATTGGCTGGACTAATTGAACAAGATAACGAAAAAATTAGAGAGTTAGAATCCAGAATAAGAGAATTGGAGAAACAAAACCAAGTCTTAGAAGATAAACAGTGGGGAGGGGAAACTGTTCCTCTACCTTCTAATGAGTCCACACAACAGGGACCAACCACTCCTCCAGAGGAGTGGGAAGCGCTGGAATACAACTTAGTGCCAGTAACCCGGAGGGGAACTGGTGCGCGGCCAAAAGCTAATTATAAACCCGTCACACAGTGTAAAACAGAGATTCAGAGGGGAGATTCAGAGAGTATTAGGGAATGCTCCCACTTATAAAAGGAAGTAGACAAAAGGCGGGTAACTACAGGCCGGTTAGCTTGACGTTCGTAGTTGGGAAGATGCTAGAGTCCATTATTAAAGAGGAAATAACAGAGCACCTGAGTAAGAATGGTTCGATCAAGCAGACGCAGCATGGATTCATGAAGGGAAAGTCGTGTTTGACGAATCTACTGGACCTTTATGAAGATGTCACGAGTGCGGTTGACAGAGGGGAACCGGTGGATGTGGTGTTTTTAGATTTCCAGAAGGCGTTCGATAAGGTTGCTGCAGAAGATTGGGGTACACGGAGTTAGGAGTAAGGTGTTGGCGTGGATTGGGGATTGGCTATCTAACAGGAAGCAGAGAGTTGGGATAAATGGGTGCTTTTCTGGTTGGCAGTTAGTGACCAGTGGCGTGCCGCAGGGATCGGTGCTGGGGCCTCAATTGTTTACCATTTACATAGATGATCTGGAGGAGGGGACTGAATCTAGGGTATTCAAGTTTGCTGATGACACGAAGGTGAGTGGGAAAGCGAATTGCGTGGAGGACGCGGAAAGTCTGCAGAGAGATTTGGATAGGCTGAGCGAGTGGGCGAGGATCTGGCAGATGGAATATAACTTTAGCAAATGTGAGGTTATTCACTTTGGAAGAAATAATAGTAAATTGGAATATTATTTAAATGGAGAAAAATTACATCGTGCGACTGTGCAGAGGGACCTGGGGGTCCTTGTGCACGAATCGCAAAAACTCAGTCTGCAGGTGCAGCAGGTGATCAAGAAGGCGAATGGAATGTTGGCCTTATCGCGAGGGGGATAGAATATAAAAGCAGGGAGGTCTTGCTGCAACTGTACAAGGCACTGGTGAGGCCGCAACTGGAGTACTGTGTGCAGTTTTGGTCCCCTTATTTGCGAAAGGATATATTGGCCTTGGAGGGAGTGCAGAGAAGGTTCACCAGGTTGATACCGGAGATAAGGGGTGTAGCTTATGAGGAGAGATTAAACAGATTGGGTCTGTACTCGTTGGAGTTTAGAAGGATGAGGGGTGAACTTATAGAGACATATAAGATAATGAAGAGGCTGGATAGGGTAGAGATGGAGAGATTCTTTCCACTTAGAAGGGAAACCAGAACTAGAGGGCACAGCCTCAAAATAAGGGGGGGGGGGGGCCGGTTCAGAACAGAGTTGAGGGGAACTTCTTCTCTCAGAGGGTAGTGAATCTCTGGAATTCTCTGCCCATTGAAGTGGTGGAGGCTTCCTCGTTGAATATGTTTAAATCACGGGTAGATAGTTTTCTGATCGATAAGGGAATTAGGGGTTATGGGGAGCAGGCGGGTAAGTGGAACTGATTCGCTTCAGATCAGCCATGATCTTGTTGAATGGCGGGGCAGGCTCGAAGGGCCAGATGGCCTACTCCTGCTCCTATTTCTTATGTTCTTATTTCTTATGTTCTTATTGGAGCAGAATTACCATAACAAAATAATTAAGAGGGGGAAGAATGCACACAGAAGAGGGATCAGTGTATGTGATAATGAGGGAAACCCTAAGACTTGGGTAAGGTTGAAGTGGGAATGAGAGAGATATGAGAAAGAGAAAAGAGATAGAGCAGAACAGGAAAGACTGCAAAGGAAAGATGAGACCGAGAGGAAAGGATTAGTACGGCAAGCCGAACAAAGGAAAGATAAAGAGGTATCTTGCTTGCCAATGTTGTTCCAAAATACCGATACAGGTGAACACGAGTGGTGGAATCGACCCAATGTAGATAATCACCAGAAATCTAAGGTAGCCGTCATTGCCCCGATAAATATGACAGACACCAGCGCCGGTGCCACTGCAAAAACAGAAGGAACTCAAATCAGGCTCACTTGGTTAGTTTGAAGCGTGATAGTAAAGGGTTAAACACCAGCAGGTTGTAAGTTTCTCTCCCTCTCTCTCTTGACAAAGGCAAAGAGAGAGAGGTGAAAGTGTGCGAGAGAGAGCCTCATGTGGTGGAATAGGATATAGCAGATCAAAGTTGAAATTTTACGATAGTGCATCGGACAGAGATTTGGGGAATGCGGGAAAAAATAGCATTACATTACATCTGAAAGTCGTAAGGAGAGTTAACCATTTAAGCACACAGTAGATTCGATCTTGTATCTGCCTGTGTTGATTACAAAGGCGGAGCTGTAGAAATAATTAATCATGCACCTTTTGAGTTTAGACCGGAGAGTCTGTAAGAAAGTGTAAATGTCTTAATTTAGTAGGGATATTTAAAAGTGATAAAAATAAATGGATTATTTGGATCAGGTTTTTGTTAAATTTGAAAATGTATTCTTGATAGAACTGAAACTGAAAAGATAAATGGAAAGAATTATTCCTGCGTATTTGAAGTGATGATTAATCACTTGTTTATGTTCAGCTGAGTGAACTTACCCCTCCGCCTCCCTGCTGAAACAAGCAGAGAACTAATCCATCCTGTCCTAGACAGGATGGGTCTTCGTGTTATAAGACTTGCAGTAATTTTAAGATATAGAGTCAAAATTTGACAAAGAAGGGAGTTACATAAGGTAGAATGGGAGTGCGTGTGTCATGTTGGGAATGATTATACTGCCATATGCATTCTAATTAAAATGTGTTACATGGAACAACCACGAAACTGTATTAAATGCCAGACGGGCTAAAAGGGAGTGCCCGCCTATAATACCAAATTGACAAATCCATATAATTAGAGAGGAGGGAAATAATGCAGTGGAATAAATGAGATAAGAAAAGGCTGGGGAAATGTTCGTTACAAACTGTTAGAGATTAAAGTGATACGATTTCTTGAATTTACAAAAGTTTAGTTTTACAGAATTTACAGTTTGGAAAACAGCAGAATAAAACCGACTGTTAATCAAAGTTCTGTACGCTCAAGCGTTTTACTTTCATCCCAGTTTAAGATGTTAAGTCTGAATAAATGTTGGAAGTTTCCATGTGTATCTGTGTGTTTAACGAAGTGGTTGTGTGAATGTTTCGTTGTTGTTCGCTTCGCTGTTTTAATGTTAAGAAAGGAGTTAGACCTTGGAAGGACCATGTGCTCTTTCCTTGTCTTGAAGTTGAAAGTATACGAGCATAGTCGAGAAGTTAAAAATAAGTAATTTTGTGAAAAAAAATAGAAAAGCAGGAACAAAAGAATGAGGTGAATATACTGTCTATGAGTCAGTTTAAAGTCTATCAAATTAGTGAATAGTAGTTCTGATTACTCCAAGTTACAGCAGAGATTAATCAGTTAAAACCTCAGTTGTTAATACAGATACAAATGTTGTCCTTGATTATTTTTAATCTGCATTAGTTGCTAACCATCGAACACCATGAATTGTTGGAACTTGTGTTGCCAGTTAGTTCTAAATAACATGATAAAAATATGACATTCAAGGCTTGTATGATGTTCAAATTATGTATTACTGTTGGGATTGCATATTGTTCAAGGTTTTAGCACCTAGCCAGCTACGAATCAAACCAAAACATTTCTAATCAAGTAACTATTGTTACTGTTATATGTATTGCGCTTGTAAAATGCTGGGATTCTGATCTGGAGCAATTTAAAAATGGAAACGGCTTAAATTAAGAGGGTTTGAATATATCAAATCCTGAAGAGCCTTAACCAATTTTATATAATGATATACATTGTGTATTGATAAAACATAATTCTGTAGGAGAAAAGGCTATTTATTCCAAACCTCTAGTCATTCTTCGCCATAATTTGTAATAACTTGCACAATTAACATTAACATGACAGGAAGTGAAACCGGATTACTTGAGAGAGAGAGAAATAGAGAGAAAGAGTTCGTGACTGGCTTTGCAGCCAGACTCAAAAATCTTGCAGCATTCGACTGAACACAACAGACAGCTCATTCGGTTATCTGTGTTTTTAAAGAGCTGTGTTTGGCAGCATACACCTCTGTGACCACGAAACATTGTTGTTTACCTTATGAGACAATCTGTCTATAGAAGGATAATTTCTGCTTACACATCGCACTTTCAAATGTGGGCAAACAAATGATCAAATTAGATATGATGTAAGAATGCATCCTATAAAGATCAGAGCTGTATGGCATGTGATTGTAATTAGGAAAGCGATGTCTGTTGATAAGATTATACAGTAAGAAGTTTAACAACACCAGGTTAAAGTCCAACAGGTTTATTTGGTAGCAAAAGCCACACAAGCTTTCGGAGTTCTAAGCCCCTTCTTCAGGTGAGTGGGAATTCTGTTCACAAACAGAGCTTATAAAGACACAGACTCAATTTACATGAATAATGGTTGGAATGCGAATACTTACAACGAATCAAGTCTTTAAGAAACAAAACAATGTGAGTGGAGAGAGCATCAAGACAGGCTAAAAAGATGTGTATTGTCTCCAGACAAGACAGCCAGTGAAACTCTGCAGGTCCACGCAACTGTGGGAGTTACAAATAGTGTGACATGAACCCAATATCCCGGTTGAGGCCTTCCTCGTGTGTGCGGAACTTGGCTATCAGTTTCTGCTCAGCGACTCTGCGCTGTCGTGTGTCGCGAAGGCCGCCTTGGAGAACGCTTACCCGAATATCAGAGGCCGAATGCCCGTGACCGCTTACGGCATCTCCACATCATGATAAGATTATATCCAAATGAATGGATGTACAAAGTGTTATTTGATTTACACTGAGCTTTCTATGCAGGGAGGGGGGTATGTAGTTAAATGTATGATGCATTGGCTTTTGGGGGCAAAGGTATTGCCCACCATACTAATGAGATTAAGGGTGACCACAAACCGAACAACCGGATTAACCCCTTATGAGCTAATGACAGGACAGGTGATGCAATTACCAGAAAGCATCATAACAGGTGGGACTGATGTAGGTCCACTAAAAGATAAAATCAGGAGATATGTTTTGGAACGAAGCGCCCAACTGAAAGGGATGCAGAAATTGGTAAAAGACAATTAGGAGATAAGAGACGCAGAGAGAGCTGGAAATGCTCCCTGACGTCCCAACAGCGGGACGTCCTAGTGAAAACACGACCTGACAAATCAGGGTTTGTACTAAAATGGGATGGGCCGTATGAAGTTATAATTAGTGGAGATACATGTGCCTGTATAGACATAAGAGGGAAAAGTACATGCAATATTAAGCATTAAACTCAGTTGAAAGAATATGCTGAAACTAATTGGGAAATTATGTGATATACTCCCATTGCAGGAATGTACAGACAACAACTGACCTCCAAGCAAGCTGAACGGGTTCGAGGTGTTGCGCGCGGGCGGTATCGCCTTTGGACCATTGTATAACGGCCGCGCGGGTTATTAGTAAGTGATAAGATGCTTTTCATGCTGCTTCTCACGACCCTGGCCCTGTTAGCCGTGGCGGGAAAGTATAGATGGAACTATGAGAATTTAGGGATGGGACACAGTGAACATCTCTGTGACGATGACTCTGTCTATTGTATGAACACCTTTGTGTATATGTCTTATCTGTATGCATCACAATTGAATCTGAGCAAGTGCTGGGTCTGTTCACACATTCCCACGCACGGAGGAAAGGGAGGAATTCCTTTATTCCCTATCCCTTTATCAGCTCCGGAAATTATTGAATGGGTTTTAAATCAGAATGGAACCCAGAAAGGAACAAGGAAACTGACATTCAAAACCCAATTGGCTACCACTATGCAGGGTACGTTTAATATTAGCAACAGTGATGTTGTGTTAAAGCTAGGGGGCGGAGGGTGCACTTTATCGTCCTTTAAGAAACATTACCAGCCCAGCTACGACAGATCAGATTCCCCACCCTACTTCGTTGTGAAAAATAAACAGAGAGGATCTATCTGCCTGATAAGAAATGGAACCATACCTGTTGGCCGTAGCTACTGTATGCAGCAGATTGATATCACTAATGACGCTTGGCCATGATACAGATCACAGTCCAGTGCCCCAAAGCCACCGTCCCGGTTAGCCTCTCCGCTGCTTATATAAGCGAGGTGACTGCATATAATGGTACCTATTTTATCTGTGGAAACAATGCCTATCCGTGGCTTCCCTGGAATTGGGCAGGATCGTGTTATTTGGCATATGTGGTGCCTTATATTCACCATTACACCGACTTACGGGACTACCCCGAGATACACCTGCTTAGGGCTAAGCGAGCCATTAGTGAGACAGAACGATTCTTCATGATAGCCTACCCACTTTATGGGACGGCAAAGGCAGCACAAGAACTTATATGGATGGCCTCGACCCGAGAGAGAATTGCTAATGAGACTAAGGATGAGTTCGAGGAGGTGAGCACGGCCGTCTCTGAAACATCAGCAGAGGTCGTAGCTATTCGGACTGTGGCATTACAGACCGATTGGCACTCAATTTATGTGCTAGACTCCCAGGGAGGAACATGTGCCATAGTTGGCTCGGAATGCTGTACGTATATTCCCGATGCTTCGGAGAATATAACTCGCTTAGCAGATCATATTAAACACGTGGCGAAAACAATACAGGATGAGGGGAGTCAGTATCACAATTATAACCTTCCGGGATGGTTGGGGCACTGGTTCGGGTCGTGGGGGCATACCTGATGCATGGATTGATTGTATTAATTGTAATTGTAATTGCTTGCTGTGTTTGTATGGCAAAATTGAACACCTGTTGCAAAACGGCAACAGCCCGAATTATGCCGGGTGCGAGTGTACAGGCAGAGGGGGCAGGCCTCCTGACAAAGGAGCTGGGCCCATTTGCTGGTAACCTTTGATTCTGAATTGGTCATGGGGCCATGTGCGGACCACCTAGCACCCGACCAAAAGGGGGGAGTGAAGACGGGAATGGGTTAATGAATTCTAATACTCAAAGTGCCAAAGTGAATTCTGTGCTATTTAGAGATTGTGTGAGAAACACTGTAGAACTCATGTTTACGTTAGGGTGTTTTCATGCTCATGTATCCAAGAACAGATAAGAATAGCAGTTGTTGTATACAAGAATATGTTGTGCCCAGCTAATCTGTTCCGGAATATGGCTAACCCCGCCATTTTGTATTCTTTAATATGTACCGCTGTGTAACAGTAGAAGCCTACATGTAGGCCTTCTGTGATTGTATAATGATACATTCATACATATTCATCATAACCTGTACCGATATACATTATACAAGAACCTACGAACATATATAAATTGTTGTATGCCAGTTAACTTGTTTGTACGAGACTGTAACCTTGTACGTTAGTAAGATACCCCACCTGTGTTCACAGAGAACAACAGTCACGGCCTTGGGATAACCGTGAAGAAACCGCCAAGGCAGCAAGGTTCACACGATGGAGGACAAGCCACAGCCTGGGAACCTGTGAGGCCTGGGAAACTGAACATGACGGGAGGGGTATAAATATATGTTTTTAACCTGTATTTGCTGAGAAGTCTGAGGCCGTGTTTGGCATTGGACGGTCTCCCACAATTGTGCAAATAAACCACTATATTTTGACTGACGAATAGACTCAGAGGTATTTTTACCTACAACAGTTACAACACTGGCATCTACCCAACAATGTGGAAATTTTCCCAGGTATGTCCTGTTCACAAAAAGCAGGACAAATCCAACCCGGCCACTCAGTCTACTCTCGACCATCAGTAAAGTGATGGAAGGGGTCATCGACAGCGCGATCAAGCAGCACCTGCTCAGCAATGACCTGCTCACTGACACCCAGTTTGCGTTTCACCAGGGTCCCTCAGGTTCTGACCTCATTACAGCCTTGGCTCAAACATGGAGAAAAGAGTTGAATTCCAGAGGTGAGGTGAGAGTGACAGCCCTTGGCATCAAGGCTTCATTTGATCGAGCGTGGCTTCAAGGAGCCCTAATGAAATTGGAATCAATGGGTATCAGGGGGCAAACTGTCTGCTGGTTGGAGTCATACCTGACACATAGGAAGATGGTTGTAGTTGTGGAGGGTCAGTCATCTCATCTAGCACATAGAGTCATAGAGTCAACTTGTCCATGCCACCCTTTTTTTAAAAACCCCTAAGCTAATCCCAATTGCCCGCATTTGGCCCATTTCCCTCTATACCCATCGTACCCATGTAACTAAATGCTTTTTAAAAGATAAAATTGTACCCGTCTCTACTATTATCTCTGGCAGCTTGTTCCAGACACTCACCACCCTGTGTGAAAAAATTGTCCCTCTGGACACTTTTGTATCTCTCCCCCCTTACTCCTTATCTCTCTGGGGTGTAGAATTCCAAACACTAACCACTCTCTACGAAATAAACCCCACATATGTGGGAATTTTCTCTGCTTTGATTTACTTTACACCTGACGTAGTTTTAAAATACGGCACCTAATTAATCCCTGGCACAATATTAAGAAATTCTAGACCCCCTCTTTCTTAATTTAGCAACCTGTCCCTCGGAAATCTCTATTTAAATAAATATGGGATATGAATGTGGTCTGGATAGATTATGATTATGTTATTAACACGATTACAGATTTAATTTTTCTGTTAGATTTCGTCTTCAGGCACCCAGGGTCAAGGTGAAGAATAAAAGAAAAGGCAACACACCAATTAAATACATATGTGGTGTACTGCATTGGTTTGAGGGGGTCTCCGCATTCAGGTCCTATCGAGTTGGTTGGAACACGCTGGTCTCCTGAAACAAATCAAAAAGATGTGCTTTACTAACCGTACAGTTAATTACACTCAATCGAATCCTGAATTACTAACGCAAGATGCCTGACAACAATCAATCAACTTAACTTGGATATAAACCTATCCCGATCAGCGCCTGCACTAGCCGGCAGCAGATTATCAAGTGATGCACGTGTTACTGACGCCTGACGGCAGCCACATTCTTCCCTCACCGTGCTGAGACGGACAGGGGAGTGGGCCTCCCTCTGAGGGCAACCTGGTCCATGTAGTCACGTAGCGACTCCCCCTGCGCTGCCACCGCGCCTGCCACCCGCTCGGAGCCGGTGCAGCTGTTGGCTGCCGGTAGACGCAATGCCACCGATGCCTATCCCAGGCACGGCGAGCAACCACCCTAAGGTGCCCCACGGACCAAGCCCACGCCAGGATCCCACCCGTGGGCACAGAGCCAGCAGGGTGCGGGCACTCCCGGCCAGGGAGCGGCGAACAAGCGATCGGAAAAGGTCCCCCCCCGTCACACCCCGGCTCCTTTTCTCTCTTTAAACAACACTGACATAAAGGCCCAGCCATGCCGACGCCTTCCTTCCCCCTTTTCTTCGTCCACCTGGCATGACGCTTGCACTGTGGGTCAAGGAGCGCAAGAAGCCAGCTCCCAGGGTTTTTGCCTCCTCTACCCTCTACCAAGGGTCAGGAAACATTCCAAGCATGACCATCTACCCTCATCCCTCCCCCGCAAGACAAAGATGGGGCGATGTCACCGCCTCCACGTGGCACTTTCCCATCCTCATAGATTCATAGAAACCCTACAGTGCAGAAAGAGGCCATTCGGCCCATCGAGTCTGCACCAACCACAATCCCACCCAGGCCCTACCCCCATATCCCTACATATTTATCCACTAATCCCGCTAACCTCCACATCTCAGGACACTAAGGGCAATTTTCGCATGGCCAATCAACCTAACCTGCACATCTTTGGACTGTGGGAGGAAACCGGAGCACCCGGAGGAAACCCACGCAGACACGAGGAGAATGTGCAAACTCCACACAGACAGTGACCCAAGCCGGGAATCGAACTCAGGTCCCTGGAGTTGTGAAGCAGCAGTGCTAACCACTGTGCTACCGTGCCGCCCTCCACTGTGCTACCGTGCCGCCCTCCACTGTGCTACCGTGCCGCCCATCCCTCTCATCATCCCTCTACATTTTCATCGCAGCAACATGAGGCACCGATGGGAGAAACCTTGTGCCTGGTGTTCCTGCAATGAAAATAAGGCAGCTGGGGTATGACAAAGGGGGGCCCCACCCGACCGCCGGCCAGCCGCTCCCTGCTCAAAAATGCCCGAACCCAGCTGCCTCTGCAGCCCACAGGTACAACCCTACCGATAGGATTGCTGGGTGGGCACCCCAAGGGCAGGAGCACTCAGTGCCAACCATGCCTGGGATGGCGTCGACCCTAGATCTCACCAGCGCACAAGAGCTCCAACAGCGCCAAATGCAAGTCAGGCAAACAGGCGCAATGACAGCACTTGGGGGGTCCCCACGTGACACGTGGCCAGGGTGTCAACGGAGGGAGGCCCACCGCCACTGCCCCGCCCGCTCGATGCCGGAAGGATGGAGTTGCCCAATGTTATGGAGCAGGCTGTTATTTGATGTGTAACAGTGGGATTGAAATTGGGTGCAGAGCTTTGTGTTGAAGGATACAAACCTGGACCAAATCCTCTTTTGTATCAGCCATAACATTGGAGATAAAGCAATTCGACAAAGGCATTTTTAACAAGTTAAACAAATAAAGATAACCTGTCTCTAAAGTGTCAAGGCAATTGGCATCGGAACAAAAGGTAACAAAGTGGTTTGGATGTGAAATTTCCTGCCTGATGGGGGTGGATCGAGATTAGGATGCAAAAGTCAATTTGAAATTACTTGAGAAAAATATGCCAAGAAAATGGTGATTTATTTTGAGTTGAATTGTTTGAACAATGTTCAGACTGAAATATTTACACTCACAAAGTTCACACTCACAACACGCACAATGTTCACACTCACACAATGTTCACACCCACAACACACACAATGTTCACACTCACACAATGTTCACACTCACAACACGCACAATGTTCACACTCACACAATGTTCACACTCACAACACGCACAATGTTCACACTCACACAATGTTCACACTCACACAATGTTCACACTCACACAATGTTCACACTCACACTGTTCACACTCAAACAATTAAATGAATAACACACGGAAATAAAAGTGAAATTTTAATTGGATGTGGCTGGCTTGATGTGTCACCGACAATGTTCACACTCACACTGTTCACACTCACACTGCTCACACACACACATTCGCTCAACTATGGGTGGAATTTAATGGCCTCCCCGAGCTGAGTGCCTAATCCTGACTCTAATCCTAACACTGCCACTTCCCCGTGAACCTGAGCCCGCCGCTCTTACTGTATTCCTTGGCTGACGCTGCGCCCATTGTCGTCCCGCCAGGGTCCTCGCCCGCCCATGTGGAACCTAACACTGTGGGCCCTTCTGAAACGTGAGGTGACATGAATACCTTCGCTGGGCCCCTATTGCTACCATTAAATACCACCCACAATTATCCTCATAATATTCAATGCAATCTTCATTCGCAACATTCACTTTCACAATGTTCTGATGATTGTCTCTATCTCTCTGTTGTTAGTATTATTCTACCTATCCTTTAACGATCCTATTTCAATTCCTAATATAGCTTCCCCCATGTCCCCTTTTCAGCAATATCTTATCCTAAGTCTATATTCCTGACTTGCTGTAATCCTATGAATCGACTTTTATTCTGGACACTGTGAGCATTGCTGAATGGACGTTTTCACTCATTGATGATCAGATTCTCCCTCACTTTGTAGTTAACAAGTTTTTAAAAACTATTTTTAGGTGTCTCCTCTGTAAATAATATTCTCCTCCCTTATCTAAGGGTATACCCATGTCCAATTTTTCTGTGTCCCATGTTTCTGCAATCCTAATCATGTTTGAACATTCGCACTCTGAACATTCATTCACACACTGTTTGAAATTACAATGTGTGGAAATTTTCTCTATTATTACCCGCTGGGATTATCATGTCTGATGCACCATCAATCGAGCAAAGACTAGTTTGTATGCAAGAACAAATAGGCTTTTATTAGCAAAAGACTTGGAGCACACCCATGCCGATGAACTGGTCCAGAGACTGAGGCAGGGGGTGGGGAGCAGTCACCTTTATACCTGGACCAGGGGAGGAGGAGTCCCGGGCAGGGCCGGCAGGGATGTGTCCAGACATGTCACACACACACACACACACACAGGCAATAAGCTAACAGTGGTTTACCACATTCACCCCCTGCTTTAAAAAAAGAGTCTGGCGGGGGTGAGGTGGGTGGAATGATATTTACAGAATTACAAATTTACAAATTTAGTCTCTCTGGGGACTTGATCTGCTGCTGCGACCGCCGTAGTGCCGGTTGTGGTGTCGGTTCCAGTGGCTGCGGTGTTGGTTCAGGCGCCAGGCCATAGTCGCTCGAGTTGTCTGTAGTCCCTTCCGATTGTCGGGTGCGTGGTGGAGGCTCCTGGGGCTCAGGCGTGCTGTGGCCCTGGTGCTGTATGGACAACGTTGGGGGTGTGGGTCGTAGTGGTCCCTGGGGCACCTGCGGGTGCCAGGTCTCGAATAGAGACCGTGTGCTCCCGCCCGTCGGGGTATGCCACATAGGCAAATTGGGGGTTGGCGTGGAGGAGTTGGACCCTTTCGACCAGGGGGTCACACGCGGCTACCGGCGCCCAGGATGGCAGCCCCGCGGGTCGCACGCGGCGATACTGGGCTTGGAGGTCGATTTTGCCCTGCATGCAGTCACGTAATGGCCCTTCTTTCCACACCTGGAGCAGATCGCATCCTTCGCCGGGCAGCGTTGTCGGGGGTGCTTCCCCAGGCTGCAGAAGTAGCACTTTGGGCCTCCGGAGACTGCCACAGCGGTCGGGTCATTGGTGGGACGTGGCATGGCGTAGGCCTGCGGCCCTCCCGAGTACAGAGGTGGCGGCGATCGCGGTGTCCACGATGCACCCCCGTGGTCGGGGGTGTAGACCTCGAGATTACGGAAGGCCACCTCTAACGAGTCGGCAAGCGCCAGTCTTTTGTAGGTCCAGCCCACCCTGTTCCAGCAGTCATTGTCGGATATAGTTTGACCTGATACCCGTGACATAGGCATCTCTGATTAAGTCCTCAGTGTTTTGGGCGGCTGTTACGGTCTTGCAGTTGCAGGTCCTGCCAAGTGCTCGCAACGCACGCAGGAATTGATCGCCCGATTCTCCTGGCTGTTGTCTGCGAGTAGCCAGAAGATGTCTGGCGTAGATTTCATTAGACTGTTGTACTGGCCTTTTAAAAGTTCGATCGCATCCTTGTAAGTTTCAGCGTCTCTAATCATCGAGAATACTTGATTGCTTACCCGGGCGTGGAGCACGTGTAGCTTGTTGGTTTCGGGCCGGCCGACGGAGGAGGAGGTGAGGAAAGTTTCGAAACAGCGCAGCCAGTGATTGAAGCTGTTAGAGGCCCCTACAGCTTGAGGGTCCAGTTCTAATTTATCGGGTTGTAGTATCTGCTCCATCCCAAAACTTTTGCTAATAAAATTGATGCACCATCAATCAAGCAAAGACTAGTTTGTATGCAAGAACAAATAGGCTTTTATTAGCAAAAGACTTGGAGCACACCCATGCCGATGAACTGGTCCAGGGACTGAGGCAGGGGGTGGGGAGCAGTCACCTTTATACCTGGACCGGGGGGGGAGGAGTCCCGGGCAGGGCCGGCAGGGACGTGTCCAGACATGTCACACACACACAGGCAATAAGCTAACAGTGGTTTACCACAATGTCTATTGGTCCCATTCCTATCCTATGATTTAATTTCCTAATTGTTTCTTTTGTTTATCTATGATACAAGAGGAATGCATAATTAGGAATGCTATCTATGTACTTAATATATGCCCCTTTCCTAAACTCTAAATTATTCCCTATGCCTTTATTCATCCACATGGGCGGCACGGTAGCACAGTGGTTAGCACTGCTGCTTCACAGCTCCAGGGTCCCGGGTTCGATTCCCGGCTCGGGTCACTGTCTGTGTGGAGTTTGCACATTCTCCTCGTGTCTGCGTGGGTTTCCTCCGGGTGCTCCGGTTTCCTCCCACAGTCCAAAGATGTGCGGGTTAGGTTGATTGGCCAGGTTAAAAAAATTGCCCCTTAGAGTCCTGGGATGCATAGGTTAGAGGGATTAGCGGGTAAAATATGTGGGGGTAGGGTGGGATTGTGGTCGGTGCAGACTCGATGGGCCGAATGGCCTCCTTCTGCCCTGTAGGGTTTCTATGACATGGATGCTCACTAATGTTCTTTCCTATGCTTTGTTTACATTGAAGCAACTTCAGATTCTCTTATATCTATCTCTCTGCCCCCCGCCCCCCCCCCCCCACCCCTCCCTACACTGGGGTGAGAGGCTTCCTATTTATTCTTCCCACTAGTATTTTGACGACAATGTTCACACTGATGATATTCATTCTCTCCACATTCACTCACACAATGTTCACCCAATGTTCATTCACACAGTGGACACACTTCAATTATCATTCCAACAATTTCCACTCACTCTGGGATGTTCACACTGAGAATGTTCAATGGACTGTGTGAGAATGTACACCGGCCGGTGGGGGGGGTGCTGTAATAATGTATACTGGGAGGACACCGAGCTATGTGAAAATGTAAACCGGGCTAAGTGACAATGTACACCGGTTTAATGTTTAATGTCAATGTTCTAATGTTTATGTGTCAATATTCAGCGGTTTGTGTGTCAATGTTCAGTGTGTCTGTGTTTGCTGAGTGTGTGTCTATATATGCCAGGTGTGTGTTGAGTGTGTCAATGTGTGTTGGATGCATGTGTGTGTTGGATGCATGTGTGTGTTGGGTGCATGTATATGTTGGGTGTGTGTCAATATGTTTTGAGTGTGTGACAATGTGCGACAATGTACGCTAGGTTATTTCTTACCAACATATATTACTCTATTTTCTGCCAATCACATTAACACGAGTTATTAAAGCCAAACATCTATACGTTCTGAATAAATATTAAATTAAGCAAAGCAGATTAAATATTTGCTACTGCTGTGCGAATCATAACTATATAATTACAGTATACTGCTAAATTAAATACTAAAAGAATACATAGCTTTGTAATGGCCGCTTGGTTGTTCCTTTGGTTGGCTTCAGAGACCTCATTTTACATCTTTTCTTTGGGGCCCCTTTTTAACCACTGCTTGGTTTATTTTCCTCGCTTGGCTCCATGGAGACTTTGTTACAAGCTTTTCTTTGGAAGCCTCAATTCACAAACAAGAGGTTGGATTGGTAAAACAATGAAGCACTGAGGTTGAAATGACTGAATACTTAAAGACTGAAGGAGGTTTAAGGGAGAGAAGAGAGGGAGCATGTTAACCCAAACACACCATCGAGGCATCAGGCTGTGCGACAGTGCTCTGCAGGAGTCCCTCAGAATAGTGTCTTAGGCCCAACAATTTTCAGCTACTTCATCAATGACCTTCCCTCTGCCATAAGGTCAGAAGTGGGGATGTTCGCTGATGATTGCACAATGTTCAGCACCATTCACAACTCCTCAGATACTGAAGCAGTCCATGTTCAAATGCAACAAGATCTGGACAATATCCAGGCTTGGGCTGACAAGTGGCAAGTAATATTCACACCACACAAATGCCAAACAATGACCATCACCAATAAGAGACACTCTAACCACCGCCCCTGGACATTCAATGGTGTAACCATCACTGAATCCCCCACTGTCAACATCCTTGGGGTTACCATTGACCAGAAACTCAACTGGACTCACCACATAAACACAGTGGCTACAAGAGCAAGTCAGAGGCTCGGAATACTGCAGCGAATAACTCACCTCCTGACTTCCCAAAGCCTATCCACCATCTACAAGGCACAAGTCAGGAGTGTGATGGAATACTTGCCTGGATGGGTGCAACTCCAACAACACTCAAGAAGCTTGACACCATCCAGGACAAAGCAGCCCCGCTTGATATGCACCACATCTACAAACATTCAATCCCTCCACTGACGCTCAGTAGCAGCAGTGTGTACTATCTACAAGATGCACTGCAGCAATTCACCAAAGATCCTTAGACAGCATCTTCCAAACCCATAACCACTTCCATCTAGAAGGACAAGGGCAGCAGATAAATGGGAACACCACCACCTACAAGTTCCCCTCCAAGTCACTCACCATCCTGACTTGGAAATATATTGCTGTTACTTCGCAGTCGCTGAGTCAAAATCCTAGAATTCCCTCTCTAACGGTATTGTGGGTCAACTCACAGAACATAGACTGCAGCGATTCAAGAAGGCAGCTCACCACCACCTTCTCAAGGGCAACTAAGGATGGGCAATAAATGCTGGCCAGCCAGCGACGCACATGTCCCACAAATGAATTTTTAAAAATTAATTTGTCAATTCGATGTTATAGGCGGGCGCTCCCTTTCAGCCCATCTGGCATCTACAGTTTTCAACCTTTCCATATTCAAAATTTACAACAGGATGTGCTTTGTGTTCAGAACTCCTCCAGTTTTGTGGTTGATTCACTAACATTGCATATCCATGTCACACGTTTTAACTAGAATGCACTTTGGCAGCCTGATAATTCCCATCATTAAACACGCACTCCCATTCTACCTCATGTAACTCCCCACTAAATGTTCACTCCTCTTCTGTTAGATTTTTGATTTAAACCAACAATTTCTCCTATATCGAAAATCTACAAATAAATTCTCGAATGTCTTAAAACTATTGCAAGTCTTGTAACACAAAGATCCATCCTGTCTGGGACAGAATGGGTTAATTCTCTGCTTGTTTCAGCAGGGCTGGAGTAAGTTTTCTCAGATTGATATCATCACTTCAAACACTCCAGAATAATTCTTTCCATTTATCTTTTCATTGTCAATTTGTATCAGAAATATATTTTCAAATTTAACCAAAAAGCTTTAATCCAGATTAATCGAAAACACGATTTATCATAATCACTTTTAAATATCCCTACTAAATTAATATTTTCACACTTACTTACAATCTCTCCAACGAAAGCTCAAAATTTGCATGTTTAATTATTTCTATAACCCTGCTTCTGTAACTGACACAAGCAGATACAAAATCAAAGCGCAGAGTTTAAGTCTCTGTCAGATTCCTATTCTTAAAAATGACCATGGCCATCAATCATTCGTGAGATGAAGGAATTCAGGATTTATCTTGACCCTGCATCAACCTCAATGTCATAAAATCTCAACTGGGGGGAAAGTAATTTATTAAACTCACAGACAGAAAATGCAAATCAAAACCTTTGTTCTCTTTCGTCAAAACTGTTATACTCTAATCCCAGTAAGAGTTTTAACAACACCAGGTTAAAGTCCAACAGGTTATTCCACTCTAATCCACCACATGATGGTGCTCTAGATCGTACAATACACTTTCTCTCTCTGTCACACACAGAAAGCTGGCTTCATGCTTGTTTCTTTTAACCTTTAACTCCCTTCTTTGGTCGATGGCACTCCAGACCAGCCAATTTCACTCTGACTCTCTCTCTCTCTTTCTCTCTCACACACACGAGTCTCTCCCACAGACAACTTGTACTCCTGGGACCTCTCCCTGCTGGTTCTCTCACACGGCCTTCAGCCCGGTCTCCTCTGGAACCCCTCCCTGTGAGTTTCCTGTGCCTGAGCCAGCTGCCACCTGTACGCTTGGTCTAGCCCCTTGACGTTTCTCTGCTACATGGCTTTTCGCACTGCTACATAGGAGGCCTAAGTGTCTGTCCCCTGCCCCGCTATGTTTAAGCGTAGTTTCTATGCAAACCCCCCTTCTACCCATGCGGTTTTACATGCTGCTCCGTGGGAAATTCGAGTGTCTGTCCCCAGACCCGCTACATTAAAGGACGTATGTTCTTTACGTACATACTGCTTTCACACCTGTTCCCCAGTCCGAGATACTCAACTGACGGCTTCTACTGCCAGACGCATAACCCCCTAACTACTGGGTGGTATTTAAAGAAAGTACTTACCCACCTTTTGGGAACACGTCTTGCCTCCGGATGCCGGTGAGTACCCGCGCCAAATTGTAAGAGGAATTCTCCGAGGTGTCCCACTGGAGTGTTTTGTACTCAGCTGATCTCACTCAACCAATACAAAGACTACGAAAGATAGCATGTATTCAAAGAACAAAAGAAAGTTTATTACTAATGCATGCATCAGGAGAAAAGACAGTCGGTGAGTGATGACTACCCTCTCTGGCATAACAATACAAACATGTGATTGATATATTCTTCTGAACATTTCAATTCCCTACCCTGCTTGTCATCCAAATTGGAGGGTCCAATTACAATATTACACAGTATTACCTTAGCCAATAAAGTTCCACTTGTCAGCAGGAAAGGAGCTCATTAGTCCATTGTAGCTTAAAATCCCTCCCTCATTGCTAAGAAAACTAATTACGTAAATCCAGTATGTTCAAGGCTATTGATAACATCTACACATTTGAATTGGTAAAAGAGTCAGTTCCCTTGCCTGAATCCAGCCCCTTCTTATCAGCCTAAGAGACGACACCAGCCTCACTAACCAGGAGTGAATATACTCCCATTCATTCCAGACCCCTGATTAACTTGCAGCTGCCTAACCCAGGCTGATAAGAACAAACTGCTCTCTATGCTCCATTGTATCAAAGAATGTGACATGTCTGCTGCTGTCTACTTCCCATCATGCTGAGCAAACAGATCATTGTTTGGCCAAGATTCTCAAACACATTTAAAACTACATTTTAGTTACAATACTTGTTTAAAAATTCATTACTATTGATTATATGTGATTAATTGACAATACCTTTGCATATTGTATTAGGGCACACATTGAATCCTTACTCTATATATAAGGCACCTTGTATTCTTCTCCTTAACTGAGTCTACTTATTATAGTAAATTTAATGCAAAGGGCCTTTACACTCGGAGTTCTATACTACCCTCCATCAGTGCCCCACAAGGCTGTGTTCTCAGCCCCCTATTATACTCCTTATACACCTATGACTCTGTGGCCAAATTCCCCTCCAATTTGATTTTCACGTTTGCTGCTGACACCACTGTACTGGGTTGGATCTCAAACAATGACGAGACGGAGTAGAGGAATGAGATAGAGAATCTGGTGAACTGGTGCGGCAACAATAATCTTTCCCTCAATGTCAACAAAATGAAGGAGGTTGTCATCGACTTCAGGAAGTGTAAAGGAGAACATGCTTCTCTCTACATCAATGAGGACGAAGTACAAATGGTCAAGAGCTTCAAGTTTTTAAGTGTCAAGATCACCAACAACCTATCATAGTCCCTCCATGCCGGCACTATTGTTAAGAAAGCCCGCCAACGCCTCTAAATTCTTAGAAGACTAAAGAAATTTGGCATGTCCGCTTCGACTCTTCTCAACTTTTACAGATGCACCATAAAAAGCATTCTTTCTGGTTGTATCACAGCTTGGTATGGCCCCTGCTCTGGCCAAGACAGCAAGAAACTGCAAAAGGTCGTGAATGTAGCCCAATCCATCACGCAAACCAGCCTCCCACCCATTGACTCTGTCTACACTTCCCACTGCCTCAGAAAAGCAGCCAGTATAATGAAGGACCTCACGCACCCTGGACATTCTCTCTTCCACCTTCTTCCATTAGGGAAAAGACACAAAAGTCTGAGGACACATCACATACCAATCGACTCAAGAACAGCTTCTTCCCTGCTGCCATCAAATTTTTGAATGAGGCGATCTTGTATTAAGTTGATCTTTCTCTACACCCTAGCTATGACTGTAACACTACATTCTGCACTCTCTCCTTTCCTTCTCTATGAACGGTATGCTTTGTATAGCGCGCAAGTAACAATACTTTTCACTAAATACTAATACATGTGACCATAATAAATCAAATCAAAATCAAATCAAAAAGCATTTTTGAACTTGAATATGAGCCATGTGTATCTCCAACTTGAATTAGACAAACCCTTCGGGAGTATGTGACAATTAATACACACAAAAGCCGATACGAGTACACTCAGCTGCCCCTCGGGGTCTCGTCTACCTGTGCCATTTTTCAACAGGTCCGAAAGAACATACTTCATGGGTGACCTCAGTTAGTGGTGCCCTGGATGATGACTTGGTAAGAAGTCTCACAACACCAGGTTAAAGTCCAACAGGTTTATTTGGTAGCAAATACCTGGTGTTGTTTGGTATTTGCTACCAAATAAACCTGTTGGACTTTAACCTGGTGTTGTGAGACTTCTTACTGTGTTCACCCCAGTCCAACGCCGGCATCTCCACATGATGTCTTGGTCACAGGAACTTCAGAACACAAACACCTAAAAAACTTGAAGAGGTCTTACGGTGATTTTCAGAGGTTGGGGGAAGGGAAAAAAGGGAAACAATGAATTCTAAGCAAGTGCAATGACTTATCTGGACTATTGGGTGGATGGCAAGGACTTTCATCCATTGGAGGACAGGTTGAGCGCCAATTCCAAGGAACCCCATGGAATTGAAATCCTTCCAGGGGTTTGTGTATTATTACAGGAAGTTTGTTCCAAATTTACATCAACGTCTACATCAATGGGGACGAAGTAGAAAGGGTCGAGAGCTTCAAGTTTTTAGGTCAGGTCAGGTTTAGGTCACCAAAAACCTGTCCTGGTCCCTCCCATGCCGACACTATAGTTAAGCAAGCCCACCAACGCCTCTACTTTCTCAGAAGGCTAAGGAAATTTGGCATGTCAGCTACGACTCTCACCAACTTTTACAGATGCATCATAGAAAGCATTCTTTCTGGTTGTATCACAGCTTGGTATGGCTCCTGCTCTGCCCAAGACCGCAAGGAACTACAAAAGATTGTGAATGTAGCCCAGCCCATCACACAAGCCAGCCTTCCTTCCATTGACTCTGTCTACACTTCCCGCTGCCTTGGCAAAGCAACCAGCATAATTAAGGACCCCACGCACCCCAGACATTCTCTCTTCCACCTTCTTCCATCGGGAAAAAGATACAAAAGTCTGAGGTCACGCACCAACCGACTCAAGAACAGCTTCTTCCCTGCTGCTGTCAGACGTTTGAATGGACTTACCTCGCATTAAGTTGATCTTTCTCTACACCCTAGCTGTGACTGTAACACTACATTCTGCACTCTCTCATTTCCTTCTCTATGAACGGTATGTTTTGTCTGTATAGCGCGCAAGAAACAATACTTTTCACTGTATGTTAATACATGTGACAATAATAAATCAAATCAAATCAAATCAAAATCAAATTTGGATTCTTTACTGGCCCCCTTGCGGACCCGACCATGGAGACATCAAACGTGGTCTTGGAGTCGCCACAGCTGGAGGCTTTCAACAGTGTTAAATGCCAACTGTTGGCCTCAATTTATTGGCCCATTTTGATGGCAAAAAGGATCTCATCTTGTGCTGCCTCCCCTTACAGAGTTGGGGCAGTACTGGCACATCACTGAGAGATGGAACAGAGAAGCCTTTTGCATATGTGTCTACGATGCTCTTGGACACTGAGCACAGGTATTCCCAGATCGAGAAAGTGGGGTTGGCAGTAGTCTTCAGTGCTAAGAAGTTCTATCAATACATCTAAGGGAGATGCTTCATCATAGTAACTGATCATAAACCACAGCTGGGTCTTTTTAAAGAACAGTAAGAAGTCTCACAACACCAGGCTAAAGTCCAACATGTTTATTTGGCAGCACAAGCTTTCAGAGTCTCAGGCTCCTTCTTCAGGTGAGTGGGAGTTACGTTCACAAGCAGGGCATATAAAGACACAAACTCAATTTACAAAATAATGGTTGGAATGCGAGTCTTTACAGGTAATCAAGTCTTAAAGATACAGACAATGTGAGTGGAGAGAGGGTTAAGCACAGGTTAAAAAGATGTGTATTATCTCCAGCCAGGACAGTTAGTGAGATTTTGCAAGCCCAGGCAAGTTGTGGGGGTTACAGATAGTGTGACATGAACCCAATATCCCAGTTGAGGCCGTCCTCATGTGTGCGCAACTTGGCTATCAGTTTCTGCTCAGCGACTCTGCGCTGTCATGTGTCGTGAAGGCCGCCTTGGAGAACGCTTACCCGAAGATCAGAAGCTGAATGCCGTGACTGCTGAAGTGTTCCCCAACAGGAAGAGAACACTCCTGCCTGGTGATTGTCGAGCGGTGTTCATTCATCCGTTGTCGTAGCGTCTGCATGGTTTCCCCAATGTACGATGCCTCGGGACATCCTTTCCTGCAGCGTATCAGGTAGACAACGTTGGCCGAGTTGCAAGAGTATGTACTGTGTACCTGGTGGATGGTGTTCTCACGTGAGATGATGGCATCCGTGTCGATGATCCGACATGTCTTGCAGAGGTTGCTGTGGCAGGGTTGTGTGGTGTCGTGGTCACTGTTCTCTTGAAGGCTGGGTAGTTTGCTGCGGACAATGGTCTGTTTGAGGTTGTGCGGTTGTTTGAAGGCAAGAAGTGGGGGTGTGGGGATGGCCTTGGCGAGATGTTTGTCTTCATCGATGACATGTTGAAGGCTCTGGAGAAGAAGTCGTAGCTTCTCCGCTCCAGGAAAGTACTGGACGATGAAGGGTACTCTGTCCACCGTGTCTCGTGTTTGTCTTCTGAGGAGGTTGGTGTGGTTTTCGCTGTGGCGCGCCGGAACTGTCGATGAGTTGAGCGCCATATCCTGTTCTTATGAGGGCATCGTTCAGCGTCTGGAGGTGCCTGTTGCAATCTTCCTCATCTGAGCAGATCCTGTGTATATGGAGGGCTTGTCCGTAGGGGTGGCTTCTTTCATGTGTTTAGGGTGGAGGCTGGAGAAGTGGAGCATCATGAGGTTATCCGTGGGCTTGCGGTACAGTGAAGTGCTGAGGTGACCGTCCTTAATGGAGATGCATGTGTCCAAGAATGCAACCGACTCCGGAGAGTAGTCCATGGTGAGTCTGATGGTGGGATGGAACTTGTTGATATCATCATATAGTTGTTTCAGTGATTGTTCACCATGACTCCAAAGGAAGAAAATGCCATCGATGTATCTAGTGTATAGCATCGGTTAAAGGTCCTGTGCGGTGAAGAGGTCTTGTTCGAACCTGTGCATGAAGATGTTGGCACAATGAGGTGCGAATTTTGTCCCCATGGCTGTTCCGTGTGTCTGGATGAAGAACTGGTTGTTGAAGGTGAAGACGTTGTGGTCCAGGATGAAGCGGATGAGTTGTAGAATTGCATTTGCAGATTGGCAGTAGACAGCGTTGAGTACTGAGGCAGTTGCAGCAATGCCATCATCGTGGGGGATGCTGGTGTAGAGTGCCGAGACATCCATTGTGACGAGGAGTGCTCCTGGTTCAACAGCTCCATGTATGCTGAGTTTCTGTAGGAAGTTTGTAGTGTCGCGACAGAAGCTGGGGGTTCTTTGTACAATGGGTTTCAGGGTGCCCTCGACGTAGCCAGAGAGGTTCTCACACAGGGACCCATTGCCTGGTATGATGGGACGGGCGGGTGTGTTGGCCTTGTGTATTTTTGGGAGGCAGTAGAGATCTCCAACGCAGGGAGTACGTGGGATGAGAGCCTTTGATTCAGACCTTCAGAGCACCCTGAGGGTGCTCTGAATGTCCGGATCAAAGGCCTTAATCAGTCTGTTGAGTTGACGGGTGTGTTCTTTGGTCGGATCTGCGGGTAACTGTCTGTAGAGTTCCTCATTGTTCAGTTGTTGGTATACATCTTTGCAGTAATTCGTTCTGTTCAGTATGACAGTGGCCCCTCCTTTGTCTGCTGGTTTGATGGCAATGTTGCGATTGGTCTTGAGAGCGCAGATGGCTTTGCGTTGTGCTTGGGTGATGTTCGGGGCTGTCTGGTGAATGTCTTTTTAAAGAAGACAAGGCAATACTGCACACCCCCCCGCCCCCAACATTGCCTCCACAAATACAGCGTTGGGCCTTGTTACTAGTGGCTTATGAATTTCACTGGAGCACCACCCCAGGACTCAGATAGCTAACGCTGAGCCACTGAGTCACCAGCCGTACGCATAAGCCCAGCTTCATTACCAGCTGTGGAAGAGGTCGTAATGAACCTCAAATTTTTGGATACCTTGCCAATGTCTGCAAGGCATTGGGGCAGCACGGTAGCACAGTGGTTAGCATTGCTGCCTCACAGCTCCAGAGACCTGGGTTCAATTCCCGGCTTGGGTCACTGTCTGTGTGGAGTTTGCACATTCTCCCCGTGTCTGTGTGGATTTCCTCCGGATGCTCCGGTTTCCTCCCACTGTCCAAAGATGTGCGGGTTCGGTGCATTGGCCATGCTAAATTGCCCCTTAATGTCCTGGGATGTGTAGGTTAGAGCAATTAGCATGGTAAATATGTGGGGTTAAGGGGATAGGGCCTAGGTGGGATGGTGGTCAGTGCTGACCCGATGGGCCGAATGGCCTCCTTCCTCACTGTAGGGATTCTATGATGGTTTCTATGAAGACAAATCAAGGTTTGGATATGAAAGGACCCAGTCCTCTCAAAATTAAAACATATAATATAACATGGGGGATTCAGAAGACAGCCCTCAGATGAAATGAACCACTACTGGACGAAGAAAGATGAGCTGAGTATTGAGGATGGCATCATCCTCTGGGGTTCCAGTGTAGTTGTCCCTCACCCAGAGTGGCGTCTGATATTTATGGAATTGCATCATGGCCACTCTGGGATTTCGAAGATGAAAATGCTAGCCGGGAGTTACATACGGTGGCCGGCCTTTACGCAGCCATTACCTACTTGGTCAGACAATGTGAGCCATGCCAAGAGAATCAGCCTTCCTACATCCATGGGAGTGACCTGGTGGGCCCTGAGTGTGAGTGCATGTGGACTTCGCCTAGACTTTTTTGGGTTGCTTGTTCTCAGTTATGGTCAACGCGCACTCTGAATGGTTGGAGATACATTGTATGAGCTCCACCATTTCCCATGTTACAACTGAGAAACTAAATAAACCTAAATAAAATTAATTATAAAAGCATGAAGGCAATGTTGGCTAAAGTGAACTGAGAAACTAGATTAACAGGTAAGACAATAGAGATGCAGCTGGGTTTTTAAGGAAAAATTAATCATTCTCAGCAAATATTTGTCCCAGTGAGGAGAAAGGCTCTTTTATAAGATGCATCATCCATGGCTAAGAAGGAAAGTTAAGGATATATCAAATTGAAAGACACACTGTACAATTCTCTGAAAGATAGCAAGAGATCAGAAGTAGTATTTTAAGAAACATCAAACAAAGCCTAAAGTAAAGAGGGAGAGATTTGAACATGAGAGAAAGCCGGATAAGTGTGAGGTGCACTCGGGCATGACAAACAAGGCAAGGGAATACATGACGAGTTGCAGGACCCTGGAACTTACTGTCTGAAAGATTGATGGAGGCAGTAACCCTCATAATATTTAAGAAATATTTAGATGTGTACTTGTGATACCAAGGCATACAAGGCTGTGGATCAAGTGCTGGCAAATGGTATTAGAATAGTTGGGTGGATTGTCTTTGATCGTTGCAGATATGATGGGCCGAAGGGTCTAATAGACACGGTAGCACAGTGGTTAGCACTGCTGCTTCACAGCTCCAGGGACCTGGGTTCGATTCCCGGCTTGGGTCACTGTCTGTGTGGAGTTTGCACATTCTCCTCGTGTCTGCGTGGGTTTCCTCCGGGTGCTCCAGTTTCCTCCCACAATCCAAAGATGTGCGGGTTAGGTTGATTGGCCATGCTAAAATTGCCCTTAGTGTCCTGGGATGCGTAGGTTAGAGGGATTAGTGGGTAAATATGTAGGGATATGGGGGTAGGGGGGATTGTGGTCGGTGCAGACTCGATGGGCCAAATGGCCTCTTTCTGCACTGTAGGGCTTCTAGCTTCTTCTTCTAGCACAAAAGGAGGGTGGAGTTGGGGGGCGTCCTGAGAGCGGTTGTGAAAATCCGTGAGCATGTGAGGTGGCCAACAAGACTACAGGCCATGGTGAAAGTCAAAAAGGTGAAGGCTGAAAAGACAAAATCCAAGAATGCAGAAGTCGAGTTTGTTACTGAATGGGGAGGCACCCACAAACAGTGTAAATGAATTGGCAAAATGCAAAAACAGGTGTATTCCAACTAACACTCCAGTGCACAGCAAACTGTGATGGAAGGCTCAAAACAGTGGTAATAATTGAGACAGCCAATATGGATTATCTAATGTTTGTACTTACAGCAAAACAAGCTCATTCAGACCTCTATAACAATAAATATGAAAACTAATTTGATTTGATTTATTATTGTCACATGTATTAGTATACAGTGAAAAGTATTGTTTCTTGCGCGCTATACAGACAAAGCATACCTTACATAGAGAAGGAGAGAGTGCAGAATGTAGCGTTACAGTCATAGCTAGGGTGTAGAGAAAGATCAACTTAATACGAGGAGGTCCATTCAAGCGTTTGATATCAGCAGGGAAGAAGCTGTTCTTGAGTCGGTTGGTATGTCACCTCAGACTTTTGTATCTTTTTCCCGACGGTAGAAGCTGGAAGAGAGAATGTCCAGGGAGTGTGGGTCCTTAATTATGCTGGCTGCTTTTCTGAGGCAGCGGCAAGTGTAGACAGAGTAAATGGGTGGGAGGCTGATTTGAGTGATGGACTGGACTTCATTCACGACCTTTTGTAGTTCCTAACAGTCTTGGACAGAGCAGGAGCCATACCAAGCTGTGATACAGCCAGAAAGAATGCTTTCCATGGTGCATCTGTAAAAGTTGGTGCGAGTCATAGCTGACATGCCAAATTTCCTTAGCCTCCTGAGAAAATAGAGACATTGGTGGGCTTTCTTAACTATAGTGTCGGCATGGAGGGACCAGGACAGGTTGTTGGTGAAAAGACTGATGGTAAGAAGGGGACAAAGTGGTGTAGTAGTAATGTCACTGGACTCGTAATCCAGATGCCCAGGCTAATACTCAAGGCTCAAGGTAGCTTGTGGAATTTAAAGTCAACTAATACTTTTGGAATATAAAGCTAGTCTCAGTAATGGTTAAAGGAGCTCATAGCCATGTTAACAATCATACTAACTGAAAGGTTAATAACCACACCAGGTTAAAAATCGCATAAACTGCTAAACTTAGGCAAAAATAGGCAGATCCGAGCTCAGAGTAGGCCAGCTGAAGGGAGTGTGGGGTCACGAATTCTGGACTTGGCACAAACAAAGTGACCTGATTGCGTATTATTCCCAAGAGTCGAGGAGTTGTACAATGTAATTAGGAGGACTGGGGCATACGAACTGTGTGGAAACCGCAAAACAAATCAGATATATCAAAAGGTGAGAAGGTAGAATTTGAATTTATTGATGAATGGGGAGGAGAAGGAATAATGAAACATTGTAAATTAATTGGCAACAGATTTGGCGATGAAATGGGATCTGCTCAGGTTGGCTGTGAAGACAGGACTACAGCTTGGTGAGCTTTCTTTTGATTACACTCCCAGCTGGATACTGTTGTAGATCAGCAGCCAATTTAAAGAGCAGATTGGAGTCCGGAGTAGGTGGGATGAAGGGAAGGTGGGGATGCGTGCCCCAAGAGTGGTTGTGAAAAACTGTGAACATGTAAGGTGATCAACAAGACTACGGGCTATGGCCATTTGTTACTGAATGGGTGGAGAAGAAATAATATCTCTCCACCTCACCCACAAACATTGTAAATGAATTGACAAAATGCAAAAACAAGTAGATTCCAACTAACACTCCTGCAAATTAACAAGTGTTGGAAGGCTCAAATCAGTGATAATAATTGAGACCGTTATTGTGGCTTATCTGATGTTTGTACTTACAGTAAACAAGCTCATTTAGAAGGATATGGGGACGGTACCTCCCTAGCTGCGGTGCAGGTCGCTGCAGCCGTTGAATCTCCCCAGAAGTAACACTGGGAATTAGAGAGAGAGAGGCATCCAAATACAAAGAACAATGAGAGAATTGGGAAAAAGGGCCATCCACATCTGTATAATGCTCCCCCAGCCCTGGAACTGATGGCCCCTTATCAAAGAGTGGGAAAGCACAGTGCGAACAGACCCAGATAAGGAAGTTCACAACAGTGCCTTCTACTACCACAGAGAGACAGATGTTATTAGTTTATTTATTTGTGTCACAAGTAGGCATACATTAACACTGCAATGAAGTCACTGTGAAAATCCCCTTGTCGCCACACTCCGGCGCCTGTTCGAGTACACTGAGGGAGAATTTAGCATGGTTAATGTACCTAACCGCATGTCTTTTGGACTGTGGGAGGAAATCAGAGCACCCGGAGGAAACCCACGTAGGCATGGGGAGAATGTGCAGACTCCACACAGACAGTGACCCAAGCCGAGAATCAAACCAGGTCCCTGTTGCTATGAGGCAGCAGTGCTAACCACTGTGCCACTGTGCTGCCCCAGGAGTTACCCATTCCTAACAAAAAATGATGAAATGAAAATTATTAGGTTGAGGAATATTTGAACAATTAATAGAGTAAGTTTAAAATTGAGTTTGTTTTGTATGATTAGAGAAGATTATTGTAATTACGTAAAGTGATGTAATTGCGTACCAAATTTTCTTCGCTCACTCCCCACCCTTTTAGGTTCTGTAGAAAAGCTAGCCATTTCCGCAGACAGTTAATTTGATTCTAAATTGCCTGGAAACTCATGTGTCTATGTTAGTTCATAATTGTGGATTTTATGGGAGCTAGTTAAATGTGGAAATTTTAAACAAAGGCTGGAGGAGTTTGGAAAAAGTGTGAGAATTTTATCATATTGTCACATCACCCCCAGCTAAAGAACAAAGATTTTGCAGGTGGCACTGTGTTTGAGTGAGAATGCTTTTGAGATTTTGAATCAACAAAGAATAGGGCCAAAATTCTCCAGTCTCGTATGTCCCGGTACCACTGACAACAAGAACAGAGAATTTGGTGCTCAGCCAAATCTCCATTCACTGCACCGCGACCGGAGAATCCCAGCTGCTGGTGAGGTCAGAGAATTCCAGCCAAGGTGATACCTATAAAATCAGGCATTGGAAATTGGCTTAAATGAAACAAAAGAAAGGTTGTTATAATAAAGGATCTTGTTTCTTATTTTTGAATCACAGTGCAGAAGGAGGCCATTTGGCCCATCAAGTCTGCACCACCCACAATCCCACCCAGTCCCTATCCCCGTAACCCCACATATTTACCTCACTAATCCCCCTTACACTAGGGTAAATTTAGCATGGCCAATCAACCTAACCTGTACACCTTTGGACTGTGGGAAGAAACCGGAGCACCCAGAGGAAACCCATGCAAACACAGGGAGAATGTGCAAATTCCACACAGACAGTGACCCGAGGCCGGAATTGAACCCAGGTCCCTAGCACTGTGAGGTAGCAGTGCTAACCACTGTGCCACCATGCAACCCAATTTTAATTAAGGGGTTGTGAGCTTGTAATACTCTGCCATTTTAAGAAGTGATAGTTGAGAGAGAGAATGCTGAGTATTAATTGTTTGAAATTTATGAGCTGTGAGAACCAATGTGTTTCGCTTGTTCATAGATTTGTTTTATCATTGTTTTGGGCTATACTTGTTAAGGTTTATCTTTCTGAGGAATTAACCTCATCTTGAGTCTTTAATTACAGGAATTTGGAAGTTAAAAACAGAATCGTAAGAACGCTTACAGGATTAAATTTGGTTATTGTTGTTTTAAAGCGTGTGTAAAGCGTGTTTGACTGTGTGTGGATGATATTTATGACTTGAATCTTTCAAGCTTTAATGTTTTCTCTGATATTATGTTTTTGTGAGCATAGTTTAGGTAATTTCAGTCAAATAGCTAAAAAAGAGGGGAAGTAATAAAGCGATCTTTTCAAAAGTTATAAATCTGGAGCCATGTTTACTGGCCAGAATCATGATTCCAGGATATTTTGATAAACACATGGGAATTTAAACTCAGATACAAATTCACACATGTGAGAGTGAGATAGTTTTAATTGGATTGATCTTGGGTTAAAGGTTCTTGTCAGGTCCAAAGATTTATTCCTGACACAATTGGCACAACGAAGAGGAAAATTCCAAAATTGGATACTCAGGGAAAGAGTTTAAAAGGAGAGATTGTTAAATAGGAATGATTTCTGGACCGTGTGCTTGTTAGATTAAATTAGCGGCACGGTAGCACAGTGGTTAGCACTGGTGCTTCACAGCTCCAGGGTCCTGGGTTCGATTCCCGGCTCGGGTCACTGTCTGTGTGGAGTTTGCACATTCTCCTCGTGTCTGCGTGGGTTTCCTCCGGGTGCTCCGGTTTCCTCCCACAGTCCAAAGATGTGCAGGTTAGGTTAATTGGCCAGGTTAAAAAAAATTGCTCCTTAGAGTCCTGGGCTGCGTAGGTTAGAGGGATTAGTGGGTAAAATATGTGGAGGTAGGGCCTGGGTGGGATTGTGGTCGGTGCAGACTCGATGGGCCAAATGGCCTCCTTCTGCACTGTGGGGTTTCTATGATTTCTAAAAGGGTGGTGATGTAATGATGTCCATTTGAGAACTTTTATTCCAACCCTTTTCAAACTAATCAAGACTCTTGTCCACTAATAGCTGAAGATGTATTTATTTTTGCAGGAATTAGGAATTACAAAATTTTAAGGTTTTGAATTGTCAAATATGTTCAGATGAATTAACCCATTCTGCCCCAAGCAGAATGGGTCTTTAGGGGGTGATTCTCCCATTCCGACCCACTAATTCTTTGGTGGGTCGGAATGGGAGATGTGCGCGTCCGCCGATTCGTGCGTGCGTTCCTGACACACGTGCGTCTCCCACGGAGAGCTGGTCGGGACCACACTGGAAACTGACGGGAAGACCAGGTAAGTGATTTTAACCTATTTGTAATGTAATTTAAATGTGATTGTCGGGCCTGGTACTGAATTCTCGGGGCCCGATAGCATCTCCTACCCCGCCAGGAGTATTTCACTCAGGCGGGCTTTAGAGTAGCTCCCCACTTTCGGGAAACAAGTGTGAGACCCTGCGGGAGTGAAGGGGGGGCAATCAGTGGCAGGGGGTGGTGCCCCCTGGGCATATGCACCCTGGCAGTGCCAGTCTGTGCCCCCGGCACTGCCCAGGGGCAAAGTACCCATGCCCAGGAGGCACCTTGGCACAGCCCATTGGGTATCAGGCAGTGCCAAGGGGATGGGGCCTATTGGGGGAGGGGTCTAGGAGGGAATCAATTGGGGGGGGGCGGGGTTCCACTGCCACTTTGCAGACAGGATCAGCCAGGGCTGGAGGGAGGCCAGCGATCGGGGTGGGCGGGGGGGGTTGGGTGGTCTGCCAGGGGGTCTGACTCCTGGGGAGAATCCGCGGGGGGGGGGGTGTCTGCTGGGTGGGGGCCGCCGGAGTGGGGGGGGGGGGGGGGGGCGTTGTTGGGGGGGGGGGGAGGATCATCACTGTTGGTGGCAAAGGAGAAAATGCTGGAAAATCTCAGAGGTCTGGCAGCATCTGTAAGGAGAGATTCGAATCCAGATAACCCTTTGTCAAAGCTTAAGAAAACTTCACCAAGTAGCTGAAGGGATAACTAGGACTACTGCGGTCTAAGTCAAAGGATGGGTATACAGTAATCTCCCCAGAGATCTGATAGATGAGGTTAGATCTGACATTGAAGATTTGAGATTTGGAACCATTCCCCGACTTTTATTTGCCTCCCTGTACTCATTAAACTTCCTTAACATTCACCGAGGAAGGCGTAAACTAGTGATCACTCAACCGGGTGGAGGTCCAGTAGATGGGAACTATAAAATTCATTTGGTGATCCCACAAGAGAACATGTAATGGGGTCTTTAAGGACAGCTACAGATTTGAATCACTGATGACAGAAAGAGGGGCTGGGCTTACTGAGCTGAGTCTAAAGGATATATGGCCCGTTCAACAAAGAACAAAGAACAATACAGCACTGGAACAGGCCCTTCGGCCCTCCAAGCCCGCGCCGCTCATGTGCCCACTAGACCATTCTTTTGTATCCCTCTATTCCCAGTCTGTTCACGTGGCTATCTAGACAAGTCTTAAATGATCTCAGCGTGTCTGCCTCAATCACCTTGCTTGGCAGTGCATTCCAGGCCCCCACCACCCTCTGTGTAAAATACGTTCCCCTGACATCTGTGTTGAACCTTGCCCCCCTCACCTTGAACCCGTGACCCCTTGTGTTCGTCACCTCCGACCTGGGAAAAAGCTTCACACTGTTCACCCTATCTATGCCCTTCATAATTTTATACACCTCTATTTGGTCGCCCCTCATTCTCCGTCTTTCCAGGGAGAACAACCCCAGTTTACCCAATCTCTCCTCATAGCTAAGGCCCTCCATACCAGGCAACATCCTGGTAAACCTTCTCTGTACTCTCTCCAAAGCCTCCACGTCCTTCTGGTAGTGTGGCGACCAGGACTGGACACAGTATTCCAAATGTGGCCGAAACAACGTTCTATACATCTGCAACATCAGACCCCAACTTTTATACTCTATGCCCCGTCCTATAAAGGCAAGCATGCTATATGCCTTCTTGACCACCCTCTCCACCTGTGCTGCCACCTTTAACGATCTGTGGACTTGTACACCCAGGTCCCTCTGTGTGTCTATACTCCTGTTGGTTCTGCCATTTATTGTATAGCTTCCCCTTACATTAGATCTACCGAAATGCATCACTTCGCATTTATCTGGACTAAATTCCATCTGCCATTTCTCTGCCCAATGTTCCAGCCTATCTATATCCTGCTGTATTCTCTGACAATGTTCATCACTATCCGCAACTCCAGCAATCTTCGTGTCATCCGCAAACTTACTGATCACACCAGTTACATCTTCCTCCAAATCATTTATATGTATCACAAACAGCAGAGGTCCCAGTACAGAGCCCTGCGGAACACCACTAGTCACAGACCTCCAACCGGAAAAAGACCCCTCCACTGTTACCCTCTGTCTTCTATGGCTAAGCCAGTTCTCCCCCCATCTAGCTAGCTCACCTTTTATCCCGTGAGATTTAACCTTTTGCACCAGCCTGCCATGAGGGACCTTGTCAAACGCTTTACTAAAATCCATATAGACGACATCCATGGCCCTTCCCTCGCCAATCGTTTTTGTCACCTCCTCAAAAAACTCAACCAAATTTGTGAGGCATGACCTCCCTCATACAAAACCATGCTGTCTATTGCTAATGAGATTATTCAGTTCTAAATGCGCATATATCCTATCTCTAAGAATCTTCTCCAACAACTTCCCTACCACGGACGTCAAGCTCACCGGCCTATAATTACCCGGGTTATCCTTGCTACCCTTCTTAAATAATGGGACCACATTTGCTATCCTCCAATCCTCTGGGACCTCACCTGTGTCCAGTGCAGAGACAAAGATTTCTGTTAGAGGCCCAGCAATTTCATCTCTCGCCTCCCTGAGGAGTCTAGGATAGATGCCAACCGGCCCTGGGGATTTGTCTGTCTTAATGTTTCCTAAAAAACCTAACACTTCCTCCCTTGTAATTGAGATTTTTTTCTAACGGGTCAACACATCTCTCCGAGACAGTACCAGTCAACATGTCCCTCTCCTTTGTGAATACTGATGCAAAGTATTCGTTTAGGATCTCACCTACTTCCTTTGGTTCTAAGCATAATTCCCCTCCTTTGTCCCTGAGAGGTCCGATTCTTTTCCTAACAACCGTCTTGTTCCTAACGTATGTATAAAATGCCTTAGGATTCTCCTTAATCCTGTCTGCCAAGGACATTTTGTGACCCCTTTTTGCCCTTCCAAGTCCCTGTTTGAGTTATTTTCTACTTTCTCTGTATTCCTCCAGTGCTTCATCTGTTTTTAGCTGCCTGGACCTCATGTATGCCTCTTTTTTCTTTTTGATTAGACCCACAATTTCACTGGTTATCCACGGCTCTCGAATCCTACCTTTCCTATCCTTCCTCTTTACAGGCACATGCCTCTCCTGCAGTCCTATCAACTGCTCCTTAAAAGACTCCCACATGCCAGAAGTGGATTTACCCTCGAACAGCCTCTCCCAATCAACAGCCACCAAATCCTGCCTAATCCGGTTGTAGTTAGGCTTCCCCCAATTCAGCACCTTACCTATAGGACAACACTCATCTTTTTCCATTACTATCCTAATGTTTACAGAATTGTGGTCACTATTTGCCACATGTTCCCCCACTGAAACTTTGATGACCTGACCGGGCTCATTCTCCAGTACTAGGTCCAGTATAGCCCCCTCTCTAGTTGGACTGTCAACATATTGTTCCAAAGAACCTTCCTGTACGCATTTTATAAATTCTTCCCCGTCCAGGCCCCCAGCCCTAAGCGATTTCCAGTCTATACAAGGGAAATTAAAGTCTCCCACTACAACAACCATATTTTTTCTGCACCTGTCCAGAATCTCATTACATATCCGTTCCTCAACTTCCCGTGGGCTGTTGGGAGGCCTGTCGTATACCCCCAGCATAGTGACTGCGCCCTTCCTGTTTCTGAGCTCCACCCACAGTGACTCGTTACCTGACCCTTCCATATTGTCCACCCTCTGTACCGCTGTAATATGCTCCCTAACCAGTATTGTTACTCCCCGACCTCTTCTAGCCCCTCCTCTGTCTCGCCTAAAACACTTATACCCCGGAATATTCAGCTGCCAGTCCTGTCCTTCTTTTAACCAAGTCTCCGTCACTGCAACCACATCCAAGTTCCGCGCAAGCATTAAGGCTCTAAGTTCGTCTGTATTGCCCGTGACACTCCTTGCATTGAAGCAGATGCACTCCAGACCTCCAGGCCCACTGAGGTCATCCTCCCTCAGAATACTCTTCCTCTTAGATAGCCTTGTCTTGGCCCCAACCTCGTCCCCAGCCTCTATGCTTATTGACCTATTGTTCTGATCCCCACCCCCCTGCCACATTAGTTTAAACCCACCCGAACCACACTAGCAAAACTCCCAGCTAGGATATTCGTACCCCCCAAGTTTAGGTGCAACCCGTCCTTCTTGTACAGGTGCCATCCTCTCTTGAAGACTTCCCAGTGATTCACGAATTCGAAACCCTCCCTCCTGCACCAGTCCTTTCACCATGCGTTCAGCTGTACAGTCTCCCTGTTCTTAGCCTCACTAGCTTGTGGCACTGGGAGCAGTCCAGAGATCGCTACCCTAGAGGCCCTGCTTTTTAGCCTACTACCCAACTCCCTGAATTGCTCTTGCAGGACCTCCCTGCTCTTCCTGCCTATGTCATTTGCACCAATGTGGACAATGCCGTCTGTCTGGTTACCCACCTTTTTTAGGATGCTTCCTACCCGCTCAGAGACATCCAGGACCCCATTGTCCACACCTTCGTTGTGCTGTGTTCCTCCACCCTCCCTCCACGGTCCCTCATTTGTTCCATGCCAAACTATGTCCCTCTACCCATCCTGCATCATCCCTCATGTTCCCTATGCCAAGATGCTGCACTTCCATACTTCTTGACCTGTAGAAAACCAATAAACCCTTCAGTGACAATAGGATGCATAAAAAAAGACTTTAAAAAGAAATGGGCATTCAGTCCTAACTTCACACAATGGAATAAAAAGTCAATTTACTATAGGGTAATGAAAGTGTCATTCATCCAAACCCTTTAAAGATTCAATATCCGAAACTGTAAGCACTAGAAACCTCTTATCCTTGCGTAAAACAAAAATTATACAATTGATAGTCGAGATCGAAGAGCAATTTTTTCTCTGGGACTCAGATGTTCAATGATGAATGCATGGGTTCTCAACCAAGAATATATAATGAGAGCCCAGAAATCCATCAAAACTCCAGCCAGCACCCTTAAAAGATGTTCTGAAAATCAGCAACCCTGGGAATGGGGTTGAGAATATTAGAATGAGAGCCTAGCCACCATTTTCAAAGGGCTCCTGAGTCATCCTGACTCGGAAAATCCATTCCTTGTCACTGTTTCACTGTATAACACTTAGAAAATTTTCCAAAGATACCTGAAAATCATTAAACAATCACCATCACCAGGGAAAACGTATGAAGAAAACTATTAGACCTAAAGGCTGACAAGTTGTAAGGACCTGATGGCCTGCGTCCAACAGGCAGACATAGTGGAGGCATTGGTTATAATCTAATTCCTTAGATCCTGGAAGGCTCCCTGTGGAATGGAACATTTATTCAGAAAGCAGGAAAATAGAGGCCAGTAAGCCCAACACATCGATAGAATCATACAATTCCAACAGGAAGGCATTTGGCCTATGAGTCTACACCTACTCTCTGACAGAGTGTCTTACCCAGCCCCTCTTTCTTGCCCTATCCCCACAACCCCACACATTCACTATGGTGGCGCGATTTTTTAGTCCTGCCGCTGTCAACAGAGTTTCCAGTTGTTTGCACCTCCTGCTGCTGGGGACCCCATGGCGGGGGAAGGGTTGGGGGAAAAGGTGGTAGGAAGATTCTGCCAACAGGAACGGTCAGAAAATTTCTGCACTGTCTCCATTTCTTGTCCTTACTCTGTTAAGAACATAAGAACATAAGAAATAGGAGCAGGAGTAGGCCATCTAGCCCCTCGAGCCTGCCCCGCCATTCAATAAGATCATGGCTGATCTGAAGTGGATCAGTTCCACTTACCCGCCTGATTCCTATAAGCCCTAATTCCCTTACCGATCAGGAATCCATCTATCCGTGATTTAAACATATTCAACGA
Source organism: Mustelus asterias (assembly GCF_964213995.1). Lineage (NCBI taxonomy): Eukaryota > Metazoa > Chordata > Chondrichthyes > Carcharhiniformes > Triakidae > Mustelus > Mustelus asterias. Next base: position 61,798,922 of record NC_135811.1, read on the forward strand.
GGTAGCCTCCACCACTTTAGTGGGCAGAGAATTCCAGAGATTCACCACCCTCTGAGAGAAGAAGTTCCTCCTCAACTCTGTCCTAAACTGACCCCCCTTTATTTTGAGGCTGTGCCCTCTAGTTCTAGCTTCCTTTCTAAGTGGAAAGAATCTCTCCACCTCTACCCTATCCAGCCCCTTCATTATCTTATAGGTCTCTATAAGATCCCCCCTCAGCCTTCTAAATTCCAACGAGTACAAACCCAATCTGCTCAGTCTCTCCTCATAATCAACACCCCTCATCTCTGGTATCAACCTGGTGAACCTTCTCTGCACTCCCTCCAAGGCCAATATATCCTTCCGCAAATAAGGGAACCAATACTGCACACAGTATTCCAGCTGCGGCCTCACCAATGCCCTGTACAGATGCAGCAAGACATCTCTGCTTTTATATTCTATCCCCCTTGCGATATAGGCCAACATCCCATTTGCCTTCTTGATCACCTGTTGCACCTGCAGACTGGGTTTTTGCGTCTCATGCACAAGGACCCCCAGGTCCCTTTGCACAGTAGCATGTTGTAATTTTTTTCCATTTAGATAATAATCCAATTTGCTATTATTTCCTCCAAAGTGAATAACCTCACATTTGTCAACGTTATACTCCATCTGCCAGATCCTCACTCAGCCTGTCCAAATCTCTCTGCAGACCTTCTACGCCCTCCACACGATTCACTTTTCCACTTATCTTTGTGTCGTCTGCAAACTTTGTTACCCTACACTCAGTCCCCTCCTCCAGATCGTCTGTATAAATGGTAAATAGTTGAGGCCCCAGTACCGATCCCTGCGGCACGCCACTAGTTACCATCCGCCAACTAGAAAAGCACCCATTTATTCCGACTCTCTGCTTCCTGTCGGATAGCCAATCCCCAATCCACGCTAACACCCTACCCCCAACTCCGTGTGACCCAATCTTCTTCAGCAACCTTTTGTGAGGCACCTTATCAAACGCCTTTTGGAAATCCAAAAACACCGCATCCACCGGTTCCCCTCCGTCAACCGCACTAGTCACATCTTCATAAAAATCCAACAAGTTCGTCAAGCACAACTTTCCCCTCATGAATCCATGCTGCGTCTGCTTAATCGAACCATTCTTATCCAGATGGCCTGCTATTTCTTCTTTAATGATGGATTCCAGCATTTTCCCAACTACAGACATTAAGCTAACCGGCCTATAGTTACCCGCCTTTTGTCTATTTCCTTTTTTGAACAGCGGGGTAACATTAGCCGTTTTCCAATCCGCCGGCACTACCCCAGAGTCCAGTGAATTTTGATAAATAACTACTGTTCATATCCAACATGGTGCTTCTTCCTTCTCTTGTACTGTTCAACACTCACAGTTTATGTACCTTATTCTGTGTGTTCAGCAAACTGTTTTGTCATCTGTATGTTTCCAATCTAATGAGCAAGAACAGGCTGCAAGATCTCGATCCTCAGAATGAGTTGTAAGGAAAAAACAGTTAAAAATGTTAACAGCCTAGTAGAAAATCAGTAAAATTGTGAGCACTAACAGCGGAGTTCTGTTTTAAGGTAAACCAGTTCAGACAGGCTTTACTGTTACCTTTCATTTCCAGGTTTGCCCGAAACTGGGCATGGTGAATCGAACCTTCTCGAGGATTGGAAAATCGCTGTTGTAACCCCACTGTTCAAGAAGGGAACAAGAAAAAAGATGGAAAATTATAGGCCAATTAGCCTAACCTCAGTTGTTGGCAAAATTCTAGAATCCATCGTTAAGGATGAGATTTCTAAATTCTTGGAAGTGCAGGGTCGGATTAAGACAAGTCAGCATGGATTTAGTAAGGGGAGGTCGTGCCTGACAAACCTGTTAGAGTTCTTTGAAGAGATAACAAATAGGTTAGACCAAGGAGAGCCAATGGATGTTATCTATCTTGACTTCCAAAAGGCCTTTGACAAGGTGCCTCACGGGAGACTGCTGAGTAAAATAAGGGCCCATGGTATTCGAGGCAAGGTACTAACATGGATTGACGATTGGCTGTCAGACAGAAGGCAGAGAGTTGGGATAAAAGGTTCTTTCTCAGAATGGCAACCGGTGACAAGTGGTGTCCCGCAGGGTTCAGTGTTGGGGCCACAGCTGTTCTCTTTATATATTAACGATCTAGATGACGGGACTGGGAGCATTCTGGCCAAGTTTGCCGATGATACAAAGATAGGTGGAGGGGCAGGTAGTATTGAGGAGGTGGGGAGGCTGCAGAAAGATTTAGACAGTTTAGGAGAGTGGTCCAAGAAGTGGCTGATGAAATTCAACGTGGGCAAGTGCGAGGTCGTACACTTTGGAAAAAAGAATAGAGGCATGGACTATTTTCTAAACGGTGACAAAATTCATAATGCTAAAGTGCAAAGGGACTTGGGAGTCCTAGTCCAGGATTCTCTAAAGGTAAACTTGCAGGTTGAGTCCGTAATTAAGAAAGCAAATGTAATGTTGTCATTTATCTCAAGAGGCTTGGAATACAAAAGCAGGGATGTACTTCTGAGGCTTTATAAAGCACTGGTTAGGCCCCATTTGGAGTACTGTGAGCAATTTTGGGCCCCACACCTCAGGAAGGACATACTGGCACTGGAGCGGGTCCAGCGGAGATTCACACGGATGATCCCAGGAATGGTAGGCCTGACATACGATGAACGTCTGAGGATCGTGGGATTATATTCATTGGAGTTTAGGAGGTTGAGGGGAGATCTGATAGAAACTTACAAGATAATGAACGGCTTAGATAGGATGGACGTAGGGAAGTTGTTTCCATTAACAGGGGAGACTAGGACGCGGGGGCACAGCCTTAGAATAAAAGGGAGTCACTTTAGAACAGAGATGAGGAGAAATTTCTTCAGCCAGAGAGTGGTGGGTCTGTGGAATTCATTGCCACAGAGGGCTGTGGAGGCCGAGACGTTGAGCGTCTTCAAGACAGAAATTGATAAATTCTTGATTTCTCGAGGAATTAAGGGCTATGGGGAGAGAGCGGGTAAATGGAGTTGAAATCAACCATGATTGAATGGTGGAGTGGACTCGATGGGCCGAATGGCCTTACTTCCGCTCCTATGTCTTATGGTCTTATGGTCTTATGGATACATACATGCTGGAGAAAGGAACAGGGAATACAAGGCCTGGGTGGGGAGAGGTAATTAGGGTGGGAAGAGACTGATCTGGAATATGAATACCAGCATTCAGCAGTGGGTGTGCAGGCCAGTTTAGGTGATGTATTTTCTATATAATTTTATGTAACTTAAGATGTAACACGTTGGTAAGATCCATACCGTGTGATATTTATATGTGATGTAATTATTTCTAAAGTGCTGCTGGTTTAGCCACACCTTCCTCCTTGAAACAAACAAATGAAAAGATTGTCAATTCAAATCAACACTCAGCCTCCCTCACAGTCGAACAACTCTTACATCACATTCTGAGTTGGGTTCACCGCCATCACAGTCACCTTATCGGACAATTTCTTTCTCTTGTCAACAAGGCACAGGGGGAGAAGAGTGACAGATTCCTGAAGAGTGACCTTCATTCTGTGACAGTCCAGTCAGAGAAATATCACTCCATCCAGATCCCTCCCCGGAGTTTGGAACAAGAGAGTTTGAGGCTCATTGGTTTGTTGAATTGCAGGTAAGTGATATAGGTGCGAGATTTGATTTGGTTTGGTTTGATTTATTATTGTCACATGTATTGGGATACAGTAAAAAGTAATGTTTCTTGCGCGCTACACAAAGCATACCGTTCATAGAGTACATAGGGGAGAAGGAAAGGAGAGGGTGCAGAATGTAGTGTTACAGTCATAGCTAGGGTGGAGAGAAAGATCAACTTAATATATGATAGGTCCATTCAAAAGTCTGAGGGCAGCAGGGAAGAAGCTGTTCTTCAGTCGGTTGATACATGATCTCAGGCTTTTGCATCTTTTTCCCAACGGAAAAAGATGGAAGAGAGAATGTCCAGGGTGCGTGGGGTCCTTAATTATGCTGGGTGCTTTTCCGAGGCAGAGGGAAGTGTAGATGTAATCAGTGGATGGGAGGCTGGTTTGTGTGATGGGCTGGGCTAAGACGTAGGAGCAGACATTTGGCCCATCGAGTCTGCTTCACCATTCAATGAGATCATGACTGATCTGAAATGATAATCCTCAACTCCACTTTCTTGCCTTAATCTCTCGATTCCCTTACTGATTAAAAATCCATTTCTCTCAGCCTTGAACATAGAGTTATAGAGGTTTACAGCATGGAAACAGGCCCTTTGGCCCAACTTGTTCATGTCACCCTTTCTTTTTTAAAACCCTTAAGCTAATCCCAATTGCCCATATTTGGCCCATATCCCTCTATACCCATCATACCCATGTAACTATCTAAATGCTTTTTAAAAGACAAAATTGTACCCGCCTCTACTACTACCTCTGGCAGCTTGTTCCAGACACTCACCACCCTCTGTGTGAAAAAATTGCCCCTCTGGACACTTTTGTATCTCTCCCCTCTCACCTTAAACCTATGCCCTCTAGTTTTAGACTCCCCTACCTTTGGGAAAAGATATTGACTATCTCGCTGATCTGTGCCCCTCATTATTTTATAGACCTCAAAAGATCACCCCTCAGCCTCCTACGCTCCATAGAAAAAAGTCCCAGTCTATCCAGCCTCTCCTTATAACTCAATCCATCAAGTCCCGGTAGCATCCTAGTAAATCTTTTCTGCACTCTTTCTAGTTTAATAATATCCTTTCTATAATAGGGTGACCAGAATTGCACACAATATTCCAAGTGTGGCCTTACCCATGTCTTGTACAACTTCAACAAGACATTCCAACTCCTGTATTCAATGTTCTGACCGATGAAACCAAGTATGCCAAATACCTTCTTCACCACTCTGTCCACCTGTGACTCCACTTTCAAGGAGCTATGAACATGTACCCCTAGATCTCTTTGTTCTGTAACTCTCCCCAACGCCCTACCATTAACTGAGCAAGTCCTGCCCTGGTTCAATCTATCAAAATGCATCACCTCGCATTTGTCTAAATTAAACTCCATCTGCCATTCGTCAGCTCACTGGCCCAATTGATCAAGATCCCGTTACAATTGGAGATAACTTTCTTCACAGTCCATTATGCCACCAATCTTAGTGTCATCTGCAAACTTACTAACCATGCCTCCTATATTCTCATCCAAATCATTAATATAAATGACAAATAACAGTGGACCCAGTACTGATCCCTGAGGCACACCGCTGGTCACAGGCCTCCAGTTTGAAAAACAACCCTCTACAACCACCCTTTGGCTTCTGTCAAGAAGCCAATTTTGTATCCATTTAGATACCTCACCCTGGATCCCGTGAGATTTAACCTTGTGCAACAACCTACCATGCGGTAACATACTTAACGACCCAGACCCACAATCCCCCTCACACCCAGACCCACAATCCCCCTCACACCCAGGCCTACAATCCCCCTCACACCCAGACCCACAATTCCCCTCACACCCAGACCCACAATCCCCCTCACACCCAGACCCACAATCCCCCTCACACCCAGACCCACAATCCCCCTCATACCCAGACCCACAATCCCCCTCACACCCAGACCCACAATTCCCCCTCACACCCAGACCCACAATCCTCCCCCCCATACCCAGACCACAATTCCCCCTCACACCCAGACCCACAATCCTCCCCCCCATACCCAGACCACAATCCCCCCTCACACCCAGACCCACAATCCCCCTCACACCCAGACCCACAATCCCCCCCACACCCAGACCCACAATCCTCCCCCCCACACCCAGACCCACAATCCTCCGAACACCCAGACCCACAATCCTCCGAACACCCTGACCCACGATCTGCCTCCCCCTCCCCCACCCCCCGCACACCATTATGCATGAACAGTGTAAGTTTAGTACTCTAGATAAAAGGTAAATATGGAGCTGACCCAGCTAGCTGAGTATCAGTTAACTATCGATCACCTCACGCCTGATTAGTGCCTCAATTTGTATGGATACTTATGAAGTTTAACTAGTGTGTGAGTCATATTAGCTCACCTCAGGTCTGTTTAAGAAAAGGGCATAAAAATGCACTTGCAGTTAGCTTTGTGTGTGGACAGTGGGAGAGAAAACCCACCGGAGTGAGACACAGCCTGAGTAAGTGTGGGTATCGGGAATTTGGAGCTCAGTGGGAATTCAGTGCAGAGGGGAAAGAGGTGCTTTTTGCTTTTTCTTTTCATTTTCTAACTTTTAAACCTTCAGAGAGTGGTCTTGCCCTGCTGCAGAAGTAGAGGACACAGGGAGAACGCTGATTGATAAGCAGCAGATAAGTATTTAATACTTTCATCACTTATATTTTCAGACATAATTTTTGTGGTTCATAGTTTGTTGGAGGTATATTCGGTATTAACGAGAACCAGGAAAGAAGGACCCTGAGAATTGGATATAATCTGATAGCAAGCATCTTCCAAAGGTTTAAGTTAAAGGGGTAGGTCATGGCAGAAGAGCTCTAAGCCGTGTTGTGCTTCCCGTGCTCCATGTGGGAAGATGGAAACATTTCCAGTGCCTGGGGCCAGCAGAGGTACAGGAAGTGTCTCCAGCTGCAGCTCCTGGAAGCTGGATTTTGGAGCTGGAGCAGCAGCTGGGGACACTGTGGAGCATCCGTGAGACAGTGAGTATCATGGATAGCACGTATAGAGAGGCAGTCACACTGCAGGCTAAGATTCCCCAGGCAGAAAGAAGTGGGTGAACACCAGGCACTGCAAGAGGGTGAGGCAGGCAGCACAGGAATCCCCTCTGGCTATTTCCCTGAAAAACAAATATACCGCTTTGGATACTGTTGAGGAGAATGAACCTCAGGAAAACAGCAACAGCCAAATCCGTTGCACTACGGTTGGTTCTGTTGCAGAGGGGAGGGTTATAAGTGTGAGAATGTAATAGTTATAGGGGATTAAATTGTAAGGGAAATAAATAGGTGTTTCTGTGGCTGCAAACGAGTCTCCAGGATGATATGTTGCCTCCCTGGTGCTAGAGTCAAGGATGTCTTGGAGAGGATACAGGCATTCTGAAGGGGGAGGGTGAACAGCCAGTGGTTGTGATACACATTGATACCAATAACATAGGTTAGAAAAGGGATGAGGTCCTAAAAGCAGAATATAGGGTGTCAGGAAGAAAGTTGAGAAGTCAGATGTCAAAAGCAATAATCTCAGGAATACTATCAGTATCATGTGCTAGTCAAAGTAGAAATGGCAGGATATATTGGAAGAATATGTGGCTGAAGAGATGGTGTGAGGGGGAGGGTTTCAGATTCCTGAGGCATTGGGACCAGTTCTGATTTTGATTTGATTTATTAATGTCACATGTATTAACATACAGTGAAAAGTATTGTTTCTTGCGCGCTATACAGACAAAACATACCATTCATAGAGAAGGAAACGAGAGAGTGCAGAATGTAGCATTACAGTCATAGCTAGGGTGCAGAGAAAGATCAACTTAATGCAAGGTAAATCCATTCAAAAGTCTGGCAGCAGCAGTGAAGAAGCTGTTCTTGAGTCAGTTGGTACGTGACCTCAGACTTTTGTATCTTTTTCCCAAAGGAAGAAGGTGGGAGTGCGTGGGGTCCTTAATTATGCTGGATGCTTTGCCGAGGCAGCGGGAATGTAGACAGAGTCAATGGATGGGAGGCTGGTTTGCGTGATGGATTGGGCTACATTCACGACCTTTTGTATTTCCTTGTGGTCTTGGGCAGAGCAGGAGACATACCAAGCTGTGATACAACCAGAAAGAATGCTTCCTATGGTGCATCTGTAAAGGTTCGTGAGAGTCGTAGCTGACATGCCAAATTTCCTTAGTCTTCTGAGAAAGTAGAGGGAATGGTGGACTTTCTTAACTATAGTGTCGGCATTGGGGGGACCAGGACAGGTTGTTGGTGATCTGGACACCTAAAAACTTGAAGCTTTTAACCCTTTCTACTTCGTCCCCATTGATGTAGACAGGGGCATGTTCTCCTTTACGCTTCCTGAAGTCGATGGCAATCTCCTTCGTTTTGTTGATATTGAGGGAGAGATTATTGTTGCCACACCAGTTCACCAGATTATCTTATTCCTGTACTCTGTTTCGTCATTGTTTGAGATCTGACCCACTACGGTGGTGTCGTCAGCAAACTTGAAAATCGAATTGGAGGGGAATTTGGCCACACAGTCATAGGTGTACAAGAAATATAGTAGGGGGGCTGGGAACACAGCCTTGTGGGGCACCGGTGCTGAGGATGATCGTGGAGGAGGTGTTGTTGCCTATCCTTACTGATTGTGGTGTGAGAGTTAGGAAGTTCAGGATCCAGTCGCAGAGGGGGGTGCCGGGGCCCAGGCCACAGAGTTTGGAGATGAGTTTTGTGGGAATAATAGTGTTGAAGGCTGAGCTGTAGTCAATAAATAGGAGTCTGACATAGATGTCCTTGTTATCCAGGTGCTCCAGGGTTGAGTGCAGGGCCAGGGAAACGGCATCTGCTGTGGACCTGTTGGGGCAGTAGGCAAACTGTAGTGGATTCAGGTAGTCAAGGAGGCTGGAATTGATTCGTGCCATGACTAACCTTGAGGAAGGTGGAACATGTACAAGCTGGACATGTTACACCTGGGCAGGCCGGGGACTGATGTCCTTGGGGGAAGTATTTGCTGGAATGGCTGGGGAGGATTTAAACTAAAATGGCAGGGGGATGGGAATCTATGCAAGGTGTCAGAGGAGGGGGAATCAAGGACAAAAAGCAATGATAGAAAGGGTAATAGGAAAGTGATAGGCAGATAAACTAAGGGCTATAATTCAAATGGGGCCTCACTGAAAGACAATGGGAAAGGGACCTGTAATGTTCAAAAGACAAGTCTAAAAGCTTTGTGCCTTAACGTGTGGAGCATTCGCAATAAAGTGGATGAATTAATCGCACAGATTGAACATCCAGGGGTATTCAATATTTAGGAAGAACAGACAAAAAGGAAAAGGTGATGGAATTGCACTGTAGGTTAAAAAGGAAATTAACACCATAATGAGGAAGGATATTAGCTCTGACAATATGAAATCTATATGGGTAGAACTAAGAAACTCCAAGGGATACAGACGTTACTGGGGGTTGTATACAGACCCCCAAACTGTAGTGGTGATGTTGGGGATGGCATTGAACAGGAAATGAGAGATTCAGGTGATAATCTGTAATTATGAGGGATTTTAATCTGCCTATAGATTGGGCAAATCAAATTAGTCACAATTCCAGAGAGGAAGAATTCCTGGAGTGTATACAGATGGTTTTCTGGACCAATACATTGAGGAACCAACTAGAGAGCAGGCCATTCTAGACTGGGTATATTGAATAATTGGCAAACTAGTTGTGCAAGACCCCTTGAGGATGAGCGACCATAACATGATATAATTTTTTATCAAGATGGAGAGTGCTGTAGTTGATTCTGAGACTAGGGTCTTGAATGTTAATAAAGGAGACTACAATGAGGTGTGAGTTGGCTATGATAGATTGGGAAACGCTACTTAAAGGGATGACGGTGGATAGGCAATGGCAAACGTTCAAGGAGCGCATTGGTGAACGGCAACAAGTGCTCATTCCTTTCTGGCACAAAAGTAAAACTGGAAAGGTGGCCAAACCATGATTTACAAGGGAAATTAGAGATACAAATTCGATCCAAGGAAGAAGCATACAAATTGGCCAAGAAGAACAACAGACCTGAGGGTTGGGAGCAGTATAGAATTCAGCAAAGGTCCTGATTTAAGGTCTGACAACAGGAGCAGGAAATCTTGCCAGAGGCCCAAGAGAGCACTGGGGAATGTCTTGGGACTATCGGGATAGATCCCACGGTTACCGGGGAACGTCTAGGGAACATGGGGATTGGCCCCGCGGGCACCAGGGAATGTCTCGAGAATATTAGAAGAGCGAGTGCCGGGGAATATATCGGGAGAGCGAGTACTGGGGAATGTCTCAGAAAACTCCCCATTTGGAGTACTGTGCTCAGTTCTGGTCGCCTCATTACAGGAAGGATATGGAAAAGATTGAAAGGGTGCAGAGGAGATTTACAAGGATGTTGCCTGGATTGAGTGGCATACCTTATGAGGATAGGCTGAGGGAGCTCGGTCTTTTCTCCTTGGAGAGACGTAGGATGAGAGGAGACCTAATAGAGGTGTATAAGATGTTGAGAGGCATAGATCAGGTGGACTCTCAGAGGCTTTTTCCCAGGGTGGAAATGGCTGCTACGAGAGGACACAGGTTTAAGGTGCTGGGGGGTAGGTACAGGGGAAATGTTCGGGGGAAGTTTTTCACACAGAGGGTGGTGGGCGAGTGGAATCGGCTGCCGTCAGTGGTGGTGGAGGCAAACTCAATAGGGTCTTTTAAGAGACTCCTGGATGAGTACATGGGACTTAATAGGATGGAGGGTTATAGGTAGGCCTAAAAGGTAGGGATATGTTCAGCACAACTTGTGGGGCCGAAAGGCCTGTTTTGTGCTGTAGTTTTTCTATGTTTCTATGTTTCTAATATTGGGAAAGCAGATACCGGAGAATATCTCGGGAATATCAGGATTGGCCCCGTGGGCATCAGGGAATGTCCAGGGAATATTGGGAGAGCGAGTACTGGGGAATGTCTCAGGAATATCGGAAGAGCGGGTACCAGAGAATGTCATGGGAATATCAGGAGTGCGGGTACCAGGGAAAGAATGGCATAAAACAGAGCAAACTTACAGGGTTGAGGGGTGAAGACTCAGGGCCATTGGAGGGGGGATAAGCCAGGGCCAGAAGGGGGAAGACAGCCTTGTGTTCCTGAGGCTGCCTTCTGCTCCTCAGACACAGCCTTCTTGCAGGGCCCCGACACTGGGAAGGGAAGCCTGGGCTAGGGTGGTGGGTGAGTGGCCAGTCATCAGGGACTGATAGATCCACTCAAATACTGTTGGTGTGGGTGGATGTCTATAGGTGGCGCATGTCAGTAATGAACATTCAATTATAGTTGTTCCTTCAGCTACAATTCAATTAACATGCCCTGTACCCTGACTGCTTACCCAACTCTGCTCACTAAATCAGCACTAATATGTGTTGAGTGCCACCGATGGTCACTCAGCAGTTTACCCTTGGTGTGCTGACCTCCAGATTCAGTGACTGCTATGGTCTCCCTGCACCATTGGCTGACTGGGCCAGCACATACATCCCCTTAGACAGTTAGCAATGGCAAACTATGTGAGGAGAGCACGGCGACTCATCAGATGTGTGCTAAGGTGCACTTTGACAGGAGCCTGCACTGATGAAGCTGTGTGCAAAGCCTTGGAGTGAAGCTATGGACAACGTCTGCTCCTTAGATCAGAGCTCAGGGCAGTAGAGTAGCCAAAGCTGTGGGTCAAGTTTGGTGTGGAGCCTTGCCCACTGAGGGAGTGACTGAAGGACTAATCATCAATGTGGAGGCTAGCATAAGTCACTGGCTGTCAAGCTGCAGCTCCCAATAGTGACTGGGCAAACAGTGCACCCTAGGAGACAAATGTTAATCGTCAAGTCTCTCTCTTTACATTTGCAGCATTTTGTTTGAGGGAGAGATGGAACCTGTGGAACTGACTATGATTCTTTTGGCTCATTTACAAGAGAGATGTTGACGGAGGCACCTGGCTCTCCAGAGGCTGAGGCACTCCCTGGGAGTGTGCACACCTCATACATCCTGAGTAGCTCTCAGATCCCTGGCATGTTTCAGGGTCCACAGTGGTTACAGGGCTACCCACTGAGGACATGGTTGATGATGCCTGTGCAGAGACACAGAGTGCAGCTGAAACCAGCTACAATGGGTTTAAGAATGTGGGAGATCTTGGAGTGCATGACCACAGGTCCTTGAAGGTGACAGCGCAGGTGGACAAGGTGGTTAAGAAAGCATAAGCAATGCTTTCCTATTTTGGGTGAAGTATTGAATACAAAAGTAGTGATGTAATGATGGAACTGTGTGAAACACTGGTTAGGCTACAGCTGGAGTATTGTGTACAGTTCTGCTCACCTTATTACCAGAAGAACATAATTGATCTGGAGAAAATGCAGAGGAGATTTACAAGAATGTTGCCAGAGCTTGGAAACTGCAGCAATGAGAGATTGGAGAGGTTAGGGTTGTTTTCATTAAGTAATTGACGGCGGTCGGGAAGTGGGGGTGGAATGACACACATTGGAAATGGGAAATCTCGCTGGTCTGGAAACCATTTGGAGACTCTCACAAATCATGTAATAACCTCTTCACTGATAAATGAGATCACAGTCAGAAAGCCAGCAAAGAACTGAGGCTTAACCCATCACTGATGAAGCCAGGTAATGAAATGTGGGGAATTCCACAGACTTGTATCACTTGGTGTGTGGAATGGGTGGATAATTTCATCTATTAATCAAAGACTCAGCCATTTATAACTTTTCATTCCTAGTATAGAGAAAGAACAACTCTAGGCTGATCTCTCTGGCATCATTGAGCAACAGGCGAGACTGCCAATGATATTCAGTGATTAAGACCATGAGAGTAACAAGACCATGGGGGAGGAGCAGGTTGAAGGTTGGCCATGAAGAGTAATTTCTTGGACCTTGGCAGCATGTAGTGTGGCCAGTGGGGCTAATCCCAGGCTCAGCCCTGTTCTCAAGGCCTGATAACTACACTTGATTTCTCAAGGTCTAACTGTAGGTCCCATGACAACAGTTGGGACTGGGTATTCCTGAGAAAGATGAAGAGTGGAGAAATATATTCAATAAAATAATCAACAGCAAATCAATTATTAACTTTCCACTGGGTGCATTTAGGATGTTTAATGTTTTTCTTTACGATTTATTATCTTTAACACAGAGAAAATGAACCTTTCTGAATATTTTACACGAATTGGCTATTCAGGGCCTGACAACAAACCCGACCTGGAGACACTGAGCAAATTGCTGGAAAAGCACATCACATCAATTCCCTATGACAATCTCGGTATGCACTGTGGAGAAACAATAATTCTCGACATGGAAACCATCTTTGATAAATTAGTGAGGAACAATCGAGGTGGTTGCTGTATAGAACATAATGGGTTGTTCCATTGGGTATTAAAGGAGATGGGATACAATGTGAAGATTGTGGCAGCAAGATTGTACAAACCACCAAATGAAAAGTATGAATCTTACCCATCGCATGCATTCCTTTGGGTGACCATGGATACCAAGAATTATGTCACTGACGTGGGCTTTTTAACATCCTATCAAATGCGACAACCCCTCGAGCTGGTGTCAGGCAAGGAGCAGACCCAGCTTCCTGGCACATATCGCCTCACTGAAGATAACAGTATCTGGTACCTCGATAAACTGGAAAGAAAACTTCACATTGAAGGTCAAAGCAATGTAAATCCATCTCCAATGAATCAACTTGCCTACCAAAAAGTCCTCTGCTTTAACCAGAAACCTTGTACCCTGGAAGATTTTGAGGAAAAAATTAACTACTTGCTAACATCCCCTCGGTCCTTTTTTACAAATATGTCCTTTGCCTGCTTTCAGACTGCGAATGGATTTAAAAGTCTGAAGGGTACGACCTACAGTGAAGAGATCTTTAAGGGTAAAGATGGAATAGACCTGAGAATCTCGAGAACGCTGACTGATACAGAGTTGCAGTCTGTGATCAAGGAGACATTCAACTTGACGTTGGACAAGAAGGTTATCCCCGTGTGTAACTTGACTCATTTCCTGGTCGATTAACACCTATAAAACATCAGATTTCACTTTTGAAAATTAATGCCTTTGCTGGGGTTAGGAATAAATCATCTGTAAAGTATAGATCACTAACTTCCTCAGAGTAGAACAGTAATTTTATTGGGAACAATTCAATAATATTTCAGCAAAGAAAAATCATTTTATTAGATCACACATCAATCACTTTATTGGGTTACAGAATGTAAGCGTGAATGAATAGATTTAGTAAAAAGGAGGGGATAGATTTATCACTGCTGCATTAGAATAAAATCATACGTTAATCAGATGCTTATACCTCAAGTTCCTGACATCAGCTGAACTTGTTTAGCTATTGTGTGAAGAACAGTTTTCTAGCTAGATTTCAAACAAACTTTTGAGTGAAGGATTAGTAATAAACCTTTCGGAATTTTAAAACAATGTTCTGTATATTGAATAATTGTGCAAGCAGACTTTATCTGTGACGTAGAGCTGAGAACTGTATTACAATGCTGTCTCTGTGATCACTGCGTTAGAGATCTGTCTCAGAGCTGTGTTAGAGTTGTATGACAGGAGGGTGCTCCTCCAGAGGTTTCTCTGGGGTAGTTCCCTCCATGCTTGAATCATTAATAAACTATTATAACTTGTCTGTGGCTCTCACATGATTATTTGGAAGAGGTCCACCCCAACAAATTGGCGTAGTCAGCAGGATATTCGCAATGTATTTTTGGAAAGGTTCTGCAAACAGGGTGAGTATATTTTATTTACAACCCATAGTTAGTGCAGAAAGCCTGCCCGAGGACGGTCCGGTTGAGTGACAAAAGATTCTGAAAGGAGAACTCAGAACAGGAGGTGCAAGGGTAGAAAGTAGAGCCATGCTGGTGGGCTAGTGGTGCCAAAGCTGTGCAGGTAGGCCTGATGGCTACCATGTGAAATTGAGGAGGCAAAGCAGTGTAGATGGGCCAGACCCTTAGATAGGTTGAGGAGGCAGAGTAGTGCTGATGGGTTACAGTCAGGAAAGACAGTAGCCAAAGCTGCGCTGGGAGGCCAAACCCTCAAAAGATACCGCATGTAATCATTTAATAAGAACCATGCAGGTTTGGAAACAAACTCTGCAGAGACGGGCAGGGATAGAATGCCATCAGGAAAGCAGGAAGATAGTACCATGAACTTCGGTTAGGGAGCCTGAGGGTTCTGTCACGAGGTTCATAGCAAATCAACACTCCAGATTGTAGAGTAATAAATGCAAAGATACCAATGGCTTTGTCATACGCTAGAATGTGACTGATAGACAGTTTGACAATGGAGACAGAAGCACCAGGAGCCAATGATACTCTGGGAGCTGTAGAAGAATGTGATGAAGATTATGATGATGAAAAATTTTCTAAAGAGTTCAGAAAGGAAACAGCAAGTTGGATAAAGTCCAAAATACGCTAGCGTACAGTGGGGAATTTGAGGAAATTAATTCAGCTACAAAGTGATGCCTCTCCTTAAGTAGACCACTTTCATGTTTAGCTGAAATCAAACAACCTGAGACACAAATCTGTCATCAGCTAGCAGTTGTAGCTCCCGTCTCCAAAACCAGGACAGTTGGAATTAAGAATCTACTGGTGACCATGAAACCATTGTCAATTGTCGGCAAAGCCCATCGGGGTCACTTAGGGAAGGAAATCTGCCATCCTTACCTGGTCTGGCTGACATGTGACTCCAGAGCCACAGTAATTGACTCTCAACTGCCCTCAGCAACTAGAGATGGGCAATAAATGTTGACCAGCCAGCGATGCCCATGCCCCGCGAATGAATAAAAAAAATCACTCACCTCTATTCTCCATCCATCCTGTGTGATAAGGGAATGCCGGTGTATGAAGATAGCCATGGTTTCTGCACCATCATTGCGACCCTAACTCCAAGTACCTATGCCCAGTTGAAGGAATACTGTACATTTGAGTCAAATCATTGTTGAAGCAGGGTCTTGTTTGCAAGTATCATAGATTCAACAAATTTGTGTGGAAATGGAACTAAATTTCATTTGATTTGAACTGCTGTGAGTTTCACTTTAAAATAAATTTGAACTGTGCTAAAATTCAAAAGGATTCTGTTGAGTCTATGAAGGCCAGTTTGTTCCAAAAATATAAGATAACCCTGAATTTGGCAGCAATCCAATTTGAACTTTCCAAAATATTTGTTTTGTTGAGATTTGGTTACACATTTCACAAAGTATTTCTTGCAACTTTGATTAAGTAATAAAAATTGGAAATAGAAAATTAGGAAAGAAAAAGAATAGACAAAACTCAAACTTCAAACTCAATGGCTGGGGTCCCTCTTGTAAATATCAAAATGTGTGTTCTCCTGTCACCATGGCAGAGACTCCCATACCAACTTCCATCTTTAAGAACCATTTACCAAGAATATCATGGTGATGGGCATTACCTTGTCTGCTTTCATGTTGGACAATGTGTCAACGTTTAAATCCTCAGTTCTGGACTCTTTCATATTATGCACATGTGATGCATTACTGACTCTGTTACTGGGTAGATGTGACTTACTTTTACATTGATGCCTAAAGTGATCTTTCCTGTTGCAGAATTAACATTCAGCCTCTTTGTACCGACAGGCTTCAGGGAAGAGATTACCTCCGCACCAGTAACACTTACTTCAATCCTATGTGGCTGATTGACTCTTTTAAATCTTCTCGCTCTATTTGTGGTTCAATTTGCTTCCCGTTTTAAAAGTCCATTTTCATTCCCGGTGCCATTGCTGACTGCATCTTCCCGCTCTAACTGGTGAACCACACCATTTTGTCAGCTCTGAAGCTCTGAGCCCTTCTCAGTGCTCTCTAAACCAGTGCCATCTCTAGCACTTTCTTAAAATTTACATCTATTTCTGCTAATAGCTTCCTTTGGAAGGCTTTGTTACTTATCCCACAGACTAAACAGTTCCGCAGCACCTCATTGAGAGTGGCTCCAAAGTCACAATGCTCTGGGATCTGTTTTAAAGTGTTAATCTAAGTTGCAGTAGTTTCCTCAGGGGCTCTCCTAGTTGAGTTAAACTTAAATTGCTGCAATATTGCTTAAGGTGGTAGCGTGTTTTCAGCAATTCAGCTGTCTTAGTGAGTGACTTGGAGATGGGCATGCTTAGGATGTGAGGCTGCGTATTAAATCGTATGTCTGAGTCCCATATACATTTAGAAAGATTGCCTTTCTCTAGCCCTCCTCCTCTATTCCATTGACTTGAAAATAGTAGCCCAAATATTCAACGTATTGTGCCAAATCCTCCACAGAGGCATCAAAAGGATTTATCCATCGAAGAGGGGCATATCTGCAAACACTCTTCTGTTTCTCAACTTCAACTGAACTTCAGCGTGACTTTATACTAACGATCTTATAAATTTTAAGAAAGTGCTGGAGATGGTGTTGGTGTTAGAGAGCACTTTGAAGGGCACACAGGAGATTCAGTGCTTGCAAAATGGTGTTGTTCACCAGTTAGAGCGGGAAGATGCTCTTTTTTTTATCCTCATCGCCAATGTAATAATTCCTGTTTGTCAGTTAGTTAAATAACAACTGCAATGTTTATTTACATATAACTATAATGAGAGGCTTGCAGCCATATGACTGCCAGTTAGCTTCTAGGATTGAATCAAGACAGAAGCTCATGCTTGCTGGGGTGATCCCCCACCTTGGTCAAATTCAAATTGGATCAATCCCAGATTTGAGCTCTCAATCCTGTCTTGCACAGAAGGGCGGAAATTTAAACTATCCTCATATTCCCCACTCTCTACCCATCCATAAACAGAAAGGTGTTTTTCTTATCCTGATTTTCCCCTTTATAAATGGTTTGGTATTTTCCCTAACAAATTTTGAAATGTTCCAATCCTCTATTAACCTCGTACCCACCGTAAATTCAAGGTAACGTGTAAGAAACACATACACACATGAAGGTTTTCACAACATCCACCCCTTTCTACACTCACACAATAAATGGGAGGTAAGGTAAAAGGAAGAGAGTTTAGGGCACGATCACAATAGAATACAAGTATGGATTCTACATGCGTCCAGCATCAGAACTAAACTGGAATGTTCCTTCTGAGGGGAGGTAGACTAGTTGGAGAATGCTCCATCTTCCCAGAGTGAGACTTCCAGGGCAGGAGAAGACACAAGAGTGGGAGACATGTTGCCCAATTTTACCATCAAGTTGCGCCCATTTTTGGGCACGAAAACTTGATAAAGTTGGCCTGAGGCGAGTAGCATGATGTGCGCCTGCCTCTGTGCCGGTTCCCCCTTTACCAAGGCCGCGATTGGGACCATGCATTTGCACCCATTTAAATTTACTTAATGGGCTGCAGGCCCAACCTGACTGGCACTCCCCCCATTACCACCATGTTCGCCCATTCAGAATCGGTGCAAAACAGACATGCTCCAAAAAAGTCCGATTCAGGAGCTCCAGTTAGTTAGGAGGTAAGTGCTGAGCACCCGACGGCTCTCTGCTTGAGATCGGCAGAGGGGAGGAAGTGGGTTTGACGGTTCTCTGGTCGGGGGGGGGGAGGAAAGTGGGTCTGACGGCTCTCTGCTTGAGATCGGTGGGGGGGGGAGGGGAAGTCCGCTGCCGCTCTGCCTGAGATCAGTGGGAGGGAAGGGGGGAGGGGCCGTGATCAGTCTGGGTGGCGGAGGGGGTGGGGGGGGATAAAGGGTCAATAATGTTGTGGGGGTGGGGTAATGTCTGTGGGGGCCAGGGGAGGCATAATCCGGCCCGGGATGTGGCAGCGGAGCCGCATTCTATCATTTGTTTTGCGCATGTGGAGTTAGAGGTGCCGATCGGAGCTGCAGGATTTCGGGTGCGTTAAGCCCCACCCACAGGTTTCTGCAGCGCGATTCAGAAATGCTGATATTTTTTCAGGCAGAGTGCATTTGGGGCCGCCTGAGAACGGGTCTAAACATCAGATCTGAAACACTCAGTTTCAAGCCAGCCCAACACTTAGAATCAAAATGGTAAAATAAGGCCCATGATTTCTGAGGTTCCAACAGTTGGCAGGTTTAATGAGTGTCAGAATTCTTTCTGCTGCTCCCAGCTTGATGGTACCAGCACAGGGTGTTTTCTGGTGTCTGTTCACGTTCAAGGTCAAAACAATAACTGCTCGAATTCAGTTCCAACAATCATCACAAAGTACTTGGGGGAGATCACATGACCAACCTCCTCAATGTGGACGCCAGATTCCTGGAATCTTGAGGTCTATTGGAGTTGGGATTCCTTTTGTTTTTGGAGTCATTGGTGTGGATTTAATTTGATTTGATTTGATTTATTCTTGTCACATGGAATTGCATAGAGTGAAAAGTATTGTTTCTTGCGCACTACACAGACAAAACATACCGTTCATAGAGAAGGAAAGGAGAGAGTGCAGAATGTAGTGTTACAGTCATAGCTAGGGTGTAGAGAAAGATAAACTTAATGCAAGGTAAGTCCATTCAAAAGTCTGACAGCAGCAGGGAAGAAGCTTTCCTTGAGTCGGTTGGTACGTGACCTCAGACTTTTGTGTCTTTTTCCCGATGGAAGAAGGTGGAAGAGAGAATGTCCGGGGTGCGTGGGGTCCTTAATTATGCTGGCTGCTTTGCCGAGGCAGCGGGAAGTGCAGACAGAGTCAATGGATGGGAGGCTGGTTTGTGTGATGGGCTGGGCTACATTCACAACCTTTTGTAGTTCCTTGCGGTCTTGGGCAGAGCAGGAGCCATATCAAGCTGTGATACAACCAGAAAGAATGCTTTCTATGGTGCATCTGTAAAGGTTGGTGAGAACCGTTGCTGACATGCCAAATTTCCTTAGTCTTCTGAGAAAATAGAGGCGTTGGTGGGCTTTCTTAACTATAGTGTCGGCATGGGGACCAGGACAGGTCGTTGGTGATCTGGACGCCTAAAAACTTGAAGCTCTCGACCCTTTCTTCTTCGTCCCCGTTGATGTAGACGTTGATGTACTCCTTTACGCTTCCTGAAGTCGATGACAATCTCCTTCGTTTTGTTGACATTGAGGGAGAGATTATTGTTGCAACACCAGTTCACCAGATTCTCTATCTCATTCCTGTACTCTGTCTCGTCATTGTTTGAGATCCGACCCACTATGGTGCTGTCGCTAGAAAACCTGAAAATCGAATTGGAGGGGAATTTAGCCACACAGTCATAGGTGTACAAGGAGTATAGTCGGGGGCTGAGAACACAGCCTTGTGGGGCACAGGTGTTGAGGATGATCATGGAGGAGGTGTTGTTGCCTGTCCTTACTGATTGTGGTCTGTGAGTTAGGAAGTTCAGGATCCAGTCGCAGAGGGAGGTACCGAGTTAACTAACTGAAGATCTCTTGTCAAATCATTGTGTCAGAATTGCTAATGCTTCGGCCATGAGCACCATGATGGGCGATTAAGACGTGTGAACATTCTCCTTTGTTCGGATTTAGCTGGGACAGACTCTCCTTCCCCATGGTCATTGCTACTTTGAAACTGCTGCAAAGCATCAGGTGACTGTCTGAACCATTTTGTCTGCTCAGCCAGTGTCCATTTTGAAAAAGCACAACATTTCCCCACAACTGTCCTGGTTTGCTTCCTAAGTCACTCTGTTCTGCTATTTCCCCTGCCCTTCCCCATTCGCAAAAAATCTGATAAAGTTTCAGCAAAGACACAACCACTACAGAATCGTGTATTAATGAGAATTCCATAGTCACTATTGTCCATGATACTGCACAAACCACTTAGGAATGAATCCATGCATAGTCCTGATTTTGTCACCTTGCTCACTGAATATTAAAAAAACAAAGTTAGAACCATAAAACCACAGAAAATTATAGCTCAGAAACAGGCCTTTTGGCCCTTCTTGTCTGTGCCGAACCATTTTATGCCTAGTCCCACTGACCTGCACTTGGACCATATCCCTCCACACCCCTCTCATCCATGAACCCGTCCAAGTTTTTCTTAAATGTTAAAAGTGACCCCGCATTTACCACTTTATCCGGCAGCTCATTCCACACTCCCACCACTCTCTGCGTGAAGAAGCCCCCCTAATATTCCCTTTAAACTTTTCTCCTTTCACCCTTAACCCATGCCCTCTGGTTTTTTTCTCCCCTAGCCTCAGTGGAAAAAGCCTGCTTGCATTCACTCTATCTATACCCATCAAAATCTTATACACAAAATCTTATAAGGTTAAGGGCACGCAATCTGAATGTATGCAATATTTGCAACAAGGTAGATGATTTGAAGGTACAAATAGAAGTAAACAGGTATGGTTTAGTTGCCACAATGGAGACGTGGCTACAGGGTGACCAAGACTGAAAATTGAATAGGGGAAGGCAAATGGAGGTGGGGTGGTGCTGTTAATAAATAACAAAATCAATACATTAATGAGAGAAGACCTTAGATCAAATTATCAAATTGTAGGGTGGAATTCTCCCAGGGGCAGTACCAAAGGGCAGTCCCTGGATAGTGCCAAGGTATAACACTCTCCCCCCCCAACCTGCAGGAAGTTTGCTCACCAAGTGGATACCATTGGGGAGATCATAGAACATAGAACATTACAGCGCAGTACAGCCCTTCGGCCCTCAATGTTGCGCCGACCAGTGGAACCAATCTAAAGCCCATCTAACCTACACTATTCCAATATCATCCATATGTTTATCCAATGACCATTTAAATGCCCTTAATGTTGACGAGTCCACTACTGTTGCAGGCAGGGCATTCCACGCCCTTACTACTCTCTGAGTAAAGAACCTACCTCTGACATCTGTCCTATATCTCTCACCCCTCAATTTAAAGCTATGTCCCCTCGTGCTAGCTATCACCATCCGAGGAAAAAGGCTCTCATTATCCACCCTATCTAATCCTCTGATCATCTTGTATGCCTCTATTAAGTCACCTCTTAACCTTCTTCTCTCTAACAAAAACAGCCTCAAGTCATTCAGCCTTTCCTCATAAGACCTTCCCACCATACCAGGCAACATCCTGGTAAATCTCCTCTGCATCCTTTCCAATGCTTCCACATCCTTCCTATAATGCGGCGACCAGAACTCTACGCAGTACTCCAAGTGCGGCCGCACCAGAGTTTTGTACAGCTGCAGCATGACATCATGGCTCTGAAACTCAATCCCTCTACCAATAAAAGCTAACACACTGTACGCCTTCTTAACAACACTATCAACCTGGGTGCCAACTTTCAGGGATCTATGCACATAGACACCGCGATCTCTCTGCTCATCCACACTACCAAGTATCTTACCATTAGCCCAGTACTCTGTATTCTTGTTACTCCTTCCAAAGTGAATCACCTCACACTTTTCCGCATTAAACTCCATTTGCCACCTCTCAGCCCAGCTCTGAAGCTTATCTATGTCCCTCTGTAACCTGCAACATCCTTCCGCACTGTCCACAACTCCACCGACTTTAGTGTGATCCGCAAATTTACTAACCCAGCCTTCTACGCCCTCATCCAGGTCATTTATAAAAATGACAAACAGCAGTGGCCCCAAAACAGATCCTTGCGGTACACCACTAGGAACTGAACTCCAGGATGAACATTTCCCATCAAAGTTTCCCATCAGTCAAGTTTCACACTGGAACTCCGTTACTCTGATGTGAATGAACTTTCTTATGGGGCGGGGATGATGTTATGGTTCAGGTCAGAAACTCCAAAATGTTTTATGGAGCCAGTCTGGATCATAACTTTTACATCTTGAATTAAGCATGAGATGTTTCACTTCAGGTATGATTCAAATGACCCACTAGGGAGCTTTTGTCAAACAAAGTTTAGTTAACATGTATGGAAAGAAAATTAGCAATAACTTTTATCAATTACAAACAAAATCAAAACAACCACAATAACCCTTAACAAATATCTCTAAGATGTTCCAATCTCTAAGCTTCCTTTAGAGAAAACCCTTTAAACAGGTTCAACACAGCAAAGTCTAATTCTCACGCGATACAAGAATTGAGTCCTTTAGATGGATGCTGCAGTCCTCTTGAAACACTCAGAAAAGTTTGAAGTTGGAACAGCTTCCAGATGGCAGAGACTCTCTGGTCAAGCCAGCAACAGCAGATTTTCTACTCCAGGAAGTCGTTCAGCCAAACAGCAGAATTTCCCCAAACCAGGGAGAGAGAGAGAGGGTGGTATTTTACCATTTTTGTGTAAGTGCTGGGCCGACTTGAAACTGGGAGAGTTTCAGATCCATCTTTTAGGTGTGTTTTTAGGCCCCCCTTATATACACTCTGCCTGCAAAATTCTGTTGCTCGCTACAGAAGCCTGTGGGCGGGGCTTAATCTGCCCGAAAGCCTGCAGAGGGAGGTAATGTGTGTGTGCAGGCCTCTGATGCTGCACAGGCACATTAGCAGTACCAGGGCTCTATCAGACAAAGAGAGAGCTGTCAGCCTGAAGCAGTTTCCCCCTGCAATCACGGGGGCCCATGGCCCGAAACACAGCCCCCGCCCAAACCCCCCACTACACAGGCTGATCGCAGACCCCATCCCCCACCGATAGCGGCCCCGCTGTCCTCCCCCCACCAATCGCCGCAGAGTGGCAGTAGGCCCCCCTCTCCCTCCCGCCGATCACTGCAAAGTGGCAGCAGGCACCCTTCCCCTATTAGCGCTGGCCCCTCCCCAACTGGCCCCACCCCCCACTGGCCCCTTCCCCATTAGCCTAGCCCCCGGCACTGCCCGGTGGGCATTGCCTAGGTGCCAGACAGGCATTGCCCAAGGTGCACCCTCCATTGTCCTCGGTCTCCCTGGGGGGCCTCAATGGCCTCCAGTTCCACCAGCGAGGCCAAGTCAACTGCTCCCATGTCTATTCTTCGCTGATGAGAACCTTTCCCAGCGAGGTCATAAAGGCAGACGAGTCCAGACGATTGAATGCTGAGCTCGCTAATGACATTTAAATGCTCCTTTAAATAAATTTAAATACATTAACCTGCCTCTTGCCCATTTCCGGCGAGAGGCTGACCGCGCCGGACATCCGGCATGTGTAAAATGGCACCGGTCACGAAAACCTTCGCCAATCACTTTATGCCCCACTTTACTACCA
The DNA here is from genome assembly GCF_964213995.1 of Mustelus asterias. Lineage (NCBI taxonomy): Eukaryota > Metazoa > Chordata > Chondrichthyes > Carcharhiniformes > Triakidae > Mustelus > Mustelus asterias. Next base: position 61,822,647 of record NC_135811.1, read on the forward strand.
CATTCGTTTTTGAGCGCAATGCAATCGCCCCAGAGACACTGCTTTCAGCCTAATGTCCACACACTTCTCAAACTAAAACTCAAACCTGCAGCTCCAATCTGAAAATGAAAAAAACTCCTATCACCTGACCTGCCAACCAGTTTTTCTCCTAACATTGCAGAGTCATAAACATCCCAGTAAAAATAAACAAAACCCCTGTTTAAGCAGCAATAAAAAGACTCTGGTAGACAATGAGAAAAACAAACTGAGACTGTGAGCTGAGAAACACTGAACCTGTGAGAGCTGCAGAGATCATGATTTTTAAAAAACCTATCTTAAAGGTACACTAACATCACAGCGGAGGCCTGTTAATGATATGCTAACATATGGAAATTATGTTCCTGATGTTGAACGCTGGGAAAACCATTACGCAACCAGCAAGGGGAGGGGACAATTCCATCATGCTGTTACGCGATTTGGACATCTTGCTAGATTTTCTGGTACTATTATTGAACCGGCCTGAATAGCAGAGAAAGATTCCAACCATTATATTCCAAGGTTCAATCTAAGTTCAAGTATTCCGTAAAATGCCTCTGAGAAGACAGATGGCTAAAGTGACTCTTGAGATCCAAGATGAAGTTGCAAATTGGATTATTGACTGGATGCATAATTGAAAACCCAAAGTTATAGTTCCACTTGAACAGCAGTGACCCCGTATATCTACTGCTGTTTATAATTAATATTCACAAGCTTCCAAGCGCACCTAGACAAATCCGGAGCTACCCAAGTAATCCGGTCCACTTGTGCCATGTATCAAGAGTGTTCATCAGAATGTGACTCATTACCCCACTTTCTGTAGCAATGATTTGATCTCAACTCAGAAGATTCCGTTTTCCCATTTCCTTCAGGACAGACAAATACAGAAACAACCTGTAGTAGGGCAACCCACAGAGCATAGACTGCAGCAGAAGAGCAAAGAATGGAAAGCGTTAAACAGACAGCCTGATTGTAGTATCCACACTCTGTGAAGTTGTACAAACTAAGGAATAGCATGATGGGAAAATTGGCCAACTATTTGGTACAATATAAGAATGGCTGACCAAAACTATTTCAAAATGCCAGACCCCTGTAAGACCTAATAAGGCTGACTCCGCATAACTTAAGACATAAATAAGACCAGAGAAGGTCAAGCTATGCCTGACCTCGGGAAGGCCTGATAAGATTGACTCCTCATAAACCTAGGGCTGTATGAATAAGACAAGATAAGGCCAGGGATGAAGGAGTCACCGACCTTTTTCTGTTCCATCAAAGGACAAGATAAGGGTATGAATGACGAGACAAAGAGTTCTAGGAGGTCAGCAAGTTATGACATGATTAAGGACATTGCTTATGATTCTATTACTAATCGAATTCCTGAATATGATCTGGTCACGCAAACTGATAATGATTATGCATAAATACTGAACTGATTCTTTCTGTAAGCGCGGACTTGAGGAGGAATTAGCAAGTTGTACTAACTGCTCTCTGAACTCAAGTTTCAAGCCAATACTGCATGCAGTCGTTCATAAATAAAGACGAAGTTATTTAGTCAGAACAAATTTTGTTGAGTCTTTCTATCACAGTCAAGAAGCAGGAAAATTTCCACTTCAACAACTCACTGTAGGCAGACACATGACATATTACAAATAGCTACATCCCAGATGACACTAAACAGTCACATCGCAGGTAAGATCTTTCCGAGGTTACAGCAACAATTAGAGTATTGATGCCACTTATCATGACTCCACAATGTCTAGCGGAGCCATTGTGCCGCTAGAAAACTAATCAAGTATCTGGGAAATTGAGACAATTAACATTCAGTTGAATTCGGCTTGATAACTACAGTGCTTTGATATTGCAAACAGGTAGATAGGCTATGTTCAGAAAATGATTAAAGATAAAGCACACAGGACAATGGATCAGTATAATGAGATCAAAACAGAACTTTAACAAATATGAAGTAACAATATGATGACCTAATCGAAATGTAGTGCTTTGTAACACGAAAAAGTGTAAGATTGCGCAAGCACCTTTTATGGGTAGAATAGGTTGGGAACAAGCTGGAATTACAGCTCCGAGTACTACTCTCCCTCATGCATATTGAATAAAGCAGTTTTTGTTGAAGTTCTTTCCGATCTCGGAAGACTCAGTTCCTTCATTCCCTCTAACACAACCCTAGCATGCCCATGCGAATGTTGCCAAGGTTACACTCATCGTTCACCAGGTATTCTGCACCAGTGCTCTGATTTTGCAGATATTGGTGGTTCGTTGGTGGCTAGACATAGTGCTGAGGCATTTATCAGTGACCGAGGAAGGCAATCGCCCTTCCATAATCCTTTGCAGCTTTACACAAGTCTATTTCCCCAATCAAGAACAATATGTTGTGCAAGTATTATTTTCCACAGAGGCAGTTTTATCCTTTCTTGGAACTTCATGCATGCAGTGGGTATCGACTTTCCAATTCCCCCCTCCACAAATGAATAGTGACCCTCTGTAATTCCTTCTGTTCCACATCATTTGATTCAATCAATATTTCCCTTAGCCTATCTCTAATAATTTTATCTAAATTGACAAGATTGTTGCCATGTCAATAATTGAACTATGCTGTACCTGCCCATGAGAGTGAGATTTTGTTTGATTCCCTGAAGCTTCATACAGATTACAGCGTTCATCCTCATCAATCGCAGTGATGGTTCATTCCCAGAATTCCATCAAAACTTGTTGCAACATTCAATTCTGTGAAGGCTATGGGCCTTGACAATATTTCAGAAATAGTATTTAATAGCTGGGGTTGTTCTCCCTGGAAAGACGGAGGATGAGGGGAGACTTAATAGAGGTGTATAAAATTATGAAAGGCCTAGATAGGGTGAACGGTGGGAAGCTTTTCCCCAGGTCGGTGGTGACGCACACGAGGGGTCATAGGTTCAAGGTGAAGGTGGGGAGGTTTAACACAGATATCAGAAGGACATATTTTACACAGAGGGTGGTGGGGGCCTGGAATGCGCTGCCAGGCAAGGTGGTGGAGGCGGACACACTGGGAACGTTTAAGACTTATCTAGATAGCCACATGAACGGAGTGGGAATGGAGGGATACAAAAGAATGGTCTAGTTTGGACCAGGGAGCGGCACGGGCTTGGAGGGCCGAAGGGCCTGTTCCTGTGCTGTATTGTTCTTTGTTCTTTGTTCTTAATGTTTGTGCTCCAGAATTAGGCATGCTCCTAACCAATCAAATACAACACTGGCATCGACCCAGCAATGTGGAAAATAGTCCAGGTATGTCCTGTACACTAAGAGCAAAACAAATCCAACCTAGCCAATTATCGCCCCATCAGCTTATTCTCAATCATCAGTAAAGTGATGGAAGGGGTCATCAACAGTACAACCGAGCAGCACTTACTCAGCAATAACCTACTCACTGCTGCTCAGTTTGGGTTCCGCCAGGGTGACTCAGCTCCTGACCTCATTACAGCCCTGACTCAAACATAGGCAGAAGAGCTGAATGCCAAAGGTGAGGTGAGAGTGACTTCCTTTGACAACAAGACAGCATTTAATCCAGTATGGCATCAAGGAGCCCTAGGAAAACTGGAATCAATGGGAATCAGGGGACAAATTCTCCACTTGTTGGAGTCATACCTGGCACAAAGGAAAATGGTTGTGGTGGTTGGAGGTCAATCATCTCAAATGATTGAGATCAAAGCAGGAATTCGTCAGGGTAGTATCCAACCATCTTCAGCAGTCTGTAGTCCAACCATCCCAGTGTATAGTCCAACCATCATCAACTACTTCATCAATGACCTTCCCTGCATCATGAGGTCAGAAGTGGGGATGCTTATAGATGACTGCACAATGTTCAGCATAGCCTTTTTCCTCTGATGGAGAAATCCAGCACGAGGGGGCATGGCTTTAAATTGAGGGGGGGTAGTTATAGAACCGATGTCAGGGGTAGGTTCTTTACCCAGAGGGTGGTGAGGGATTGGAATGCCCTGCCAGCATCAGTAGTAAATGCGCCTAGTTTGGGGGCGTTTAAGAGATCCGTAGATAGGTTCATGGACGAAAAGAAATTGGTTTAGGTTGGAGGGTCACAGTTTTTTTTTAACTGGTCGGTGCAACATCGTGGGCCGAAGGGCCTGTTCTGCGCTGTAATGTTCTATGTTCTATGTTCTATAATTCACAACTCCTCAGATACTGAAAGCTTGGACTGCGCCAACAAGAGAGAATCTAACCATTGCCCTTTGACATTCAATGATATTACCATTGCTGGATCCCCCACTATCACAAGCCATTAAACTCAGTGAATTTTCACTGAAACCTCAGCTCTGATAAATGTTTTTCTCCCTGCATGCAGTAGTCCCTTCCAAGACTGGGAGATGACCCCACATCACCAAAGGTATTTTGGGTCTTCCCCCCATAAATTAATTACAGCTCGGTTGGTCAGCTAAGATTTTTGAACCATCTTATCAATTACTAAATGATTTAGTTCAAAATTCACATCACTAAAGAACCTTCCACTGCTGTGTTCATTACCTCAATGTTCATATTCTCACACAGCTTTTAAACTCGTACTTCCCCAATCCCCATTACTGTTAAGGAATTTAGGCAGTGTTCCCAGTCCAGTCCTTACTTATTTAAAAGTTCATTTATTAGTGTCACAGGTAGTCTCACTTTAACACTGCAATGAAGTTACTGTGAAAATCCCCTAGTTGCCACACTCTGGTGCCTGTTCGGGTACACTTGAGGGACAATTTAGCATAGCCAATGCACCCTAACCAGCATGTCTTTCAGACTGTGGGAGAAAACTGGAGCACCTGGAGGTAACCCACGCAGACACGGGGACAACGTGCAGACTCCACACAGACAGTGATCCAAGCCGGGAAGCGACCCCAGGTCCCTGGACATTGTAGTGCTAACCACTGTGCTACCGTATCTTGTCCACAATTACCTTTGCCTTCACTATATGTTACTGTTGACAGAATGAATTTAATTGCCATGTCTATGCAGTGCAAGAGAAAAATGTCCTTATCCCATACCTTGAAGTTCATGATGTTATTAAAGTCTTTTGCTGATGGAAGACTCACTATGGGCTCTGTTGGTGATATTTTCTACATATGTTGCATTTATCACTGATTTCTTCCACAAGTTCAATATATCCCTTGCATCCTTCAGTAGAATTTTTAACCTATGGCAAGATGAAGTGACAAACCGCCCATAGCTTTATAACAATTTGCCTGTTTTTCCTTTACCACTTCCCCCCTGCCCCCAATGTCATCCAATTTTCACATTTGATG